>NW_015091069.1:136407-137208 GCF_001431845.1 Calidris pugnax
CGCCCGGCCCAGGCTACAGCTCCCCCCGCGCCGCGACGGCCTCGGTGGGGAGCGACCACTCCCCGGTGACCGCCCCGCCCGGGTCCGCCGCCAGGGGGCGGTAGCGGCTGCGCATGGACTGGCGGGGCGGCGGTGGCGGCGGCGGCGCCGCGGGGCGGGGCGGGGCTTTCGCTTCCGTCCGGGGGCAGCGATGGGGGCGCAGCTCAGCACGGTGAGTCCGCCGGGCCCCGGGGTGGCGGCGGGGAAGCGGGGCCCTGCCCCTCCCGGCAGCGGGCGTGTGGGGGTGCCGGCTGCCGTGTGGTGCTGCGTTCGGCGTCCCCCCCCCCTTACCCTCCCTCTCTGGTTCTTCTCAGCCCAGGCCCTCAGCGAGCTGAGGCGCCGAGCTCAGGCCCCGAGGTCCCGCGGGCCGTCTCCGGGTGCGTGAGCGGAACGGGGGCGCGCCGAGCGGTGTGGCAGGGTGCTGGAGGCCCTGGCTGCCTCCCCCTGCCCTGCACCCATCACCCGGGGGTGCCCGTGCTGGGAACCGCCTCCGTGTCCGTCCCCCCTCCGCAGCGCTGCGGTGGCCCCCTGAGGCCTTCTCGTGGCCTGGCGTGGGCCGGGGCCAGCTCGGGGCCAAAGGGCACCAGGCGGGCGG
The DNA here is from genome assembly GCF_001431845.1 of Calidris pugnax. Classification (NCBI taxonomy): domain Eukaryota; kingdom Metazoa; phylum Chordata; class Aves; order Charadriiformes; family Scolopacidae; genus Calidris; species Calidris pugnax. The sequence goes on from NW_015091069.1 coordinate 137,042, forward strand.
TGCGGGCGGGCAGGCAGTGGGCACACTCGGCAGCACGGCTGAGGATCAGGCCGGTGTGTGCTCCCTGCGGAAGGCCAACCCTCACCGGAGGGCGGCGGGACGGGGCCTGGCTCTCCCCGCCACCCCGCCGGCCGCGCCCCGTCGCCATTTTCCCGCCGCGCCGCCCC
>NW_015091069.1:137218-194190 GCF_001431845.1 Calidris pugnax
TGGCGTGGGCCGGGGCGGCGGTGCCGGCGCGGACACCCCACGGCTCTTGTGTGTGGCATCTTGGTGCCCTCTCTTGGCTGCCCCGGCTTTGACGTTTTTCTTCTCTCCCTTCCTTGGGTAGCTTTTCCGGGGTCCGTGCTGATGGCTCAGAAGCCACCAGCCCGGCGGTGGCGAGCTCTTTGGGGATGGCGTCCGCCCAGAGGTGGGTTTGCCGCGCTGTCACCCGCAGCAGGGATGGCCACCCTCCTCCCGCCGCTGCCTGGCACATCCTCTCCTCCCGCTGGTGCCCCTGCCCAAATATTTCTGGCTCTGGGTTTGTGCGAGGAGCGGGGTGTGTGTGTAACACATACCGGTTTGAGTACAGCTGCTTATTGGGTTACTGGAGCAGAAGGGGATGAGACAGATGATAAAACTGTAGAATTGCCTGTCCCTTAATCCTGTCGTCATTTTCTAAAAAAAAAAAAAAAAAAAAAAGGTGAGAACAACATTTAACTAAGACCACTGAAAAATAGGGTTTGGATGAGGGAGTGGGGAAGGAAGGGTTGGAACTGAGGGTACAAGATTTCTCTTGCCAAAGAAGGGTTTTCAGCAGTTTCCAGCAATAGGACAAGCATGACCTCACAGATGTTTTGGCAACTGCACTGAGCCAGCAATGTGCCCTCGTGGCCAAGAGGCCAGTGGGATCCTGGGCTGCGTAGGGAAGAGTGTGGCCAGCAGGTCCAAGGAGGTCACTCTCCCCCTCTGCTCTGCACTGGGGAGGCCACAACTGGAATCCTGCCTCCAGTTCTGGGCTCCCCAGTTCAAGAGGGACAGGGAACTGCTGGAGAGAGTCCAGTGTAGGGCAACAGAGATGATGGAGGGATTGGAGCATCTCCCTGATAAGGAAAGGCTGAGAGAGCTGGGGCTCTTTAGCCTCGAGAAGAGAAGACTGAGGGGAGACCTTATCTATGCTGACAAGTACCTAAAGGGTGGGTTGAAGGAGGATGGAGCCGGACTCTTTTCAGTGGTTCCCAGTGACAGGACGAGGGGCAACGGGCACAAGCTGGACCATGGGAAGTTCCACTCCAATGTGAGGAAGAACTTGTTTGGGGTGAGGGTGGCAGAGCCCTGGCAGAGGCTGCCCAGGGAGGGTGTGGAGTCCCCTTCTCTGGAGATCTTCCAAGCCCCACCTGGATGCTCCTGAGTGCTGTGCTCTGGGCAACCCTGCTTTGGCAGGGGGGTTGGACTGGATGATCTCTAGAGGTCCCTTCCAACTCTGACAATGCTGTGATTTGGTTTGTGTGTTTGTAAGGCAGTTCAGTCCTGCCATACGCTTGCACATTTAACTGTTTTGCTCACCACGCCCTAGTGATCTCCATGCTGTGGCTTTTTTTCCCTTCTTTTGGCCTTTTTTCATTGTCTCGCAGAGTTCTCTTTCCATTAATAAAAATTCCTGCTCAGTTAACTTATTTTGTGATCTCTGTTAGCAAAGATTTGTGCAACTGGAAACTATGAGTCACCAGATCCTCATTTAGAAGAATGAATGGCCTTATGGTCAGCCAGTCACTGCCTCTGCTGCTGTAGAGCTGCTGCTCTGTCACATTCTTTAAAAAATCCCCTCTCTCCCCGTTTTTTGTCACTCAATTGCAAAAATTCTTCCTGGAGCTGCAGTAAACAGGTGGATCTGCAGGAATTAAGAAATAGCATTCCTGTAAACTTCAGCTTCTTCAGAAAAAAAAAAAAAAAACCCAAACTGTGGAGCTATTTCAATATTTTCAAATAAAAGTGAAAGAAAGCAGTGTGTGTGTAAGGCATGGTGTGCCTTCAAGCTATACCTGATGCTGGTATATTTTAAACCTCTACAGCAGCATTTTAAGAAGAGAGAGTTTATGCTATCCCTTTTTTAAAAATTTCACACTTGCTATGATTTTAGTAATAAGAATAATGTAGGGCATTTTTTTTTAGCCTCCTGAGAACTGCCACACTCACAGAAATGTGCTCCTAAAGGACCAGCTTCCTTTAAAATAAAATGAAAGTGAAAACTAACTGGGCAGGACTTTAAGTTCTTCTAAAAGTTAGTATCTTTTTTCTTTTTTTTTTTTTTTTTGTCTTGCTACGGTCATGCTTTTTTCCTCTCCTCTGGTAAGGCATTGGATAACAAATGACAGAGTTGGAGAGGATTTTAGATAAGTAGTAGCCGTGGGGCGTCAGCTGGGGGGTAAAGGGGATGAAGCTCATCCCTGCAGCAGGCTACGTGACCACGTCTCTGTCTGCCTCCAAGTGCTGGGATATCAAAGTACCAAAGCAGTGGTGTGTGTCAGGTGATGTGGTTGAGGAGCCTGTCTGCCCGTGTGTGTACCGAGGAGAACAGGCACAAGGTTCTGCACTTGGGCCACAACAACCCCCTGCAGCGCTACAGGCTGGGGGAAGTGTGGCTGGAGCTGCCTGGAGGAAAGAGACCTGGGGGTTCTCATTGACAAACGGTGTGCTGGGATATCAAAGTACCAAAGCAGTGGTGTGTGTCAGGTGATGTGGTTGAGGAGCCTGTCTGCCCTGTGTGTGTACCGAGGAGAACGGGCACAAGGGTGGGTGGGGAACCTGGGCCATACCCTCGCCCAGATACTCATAGGTCTGTTACGGGAGAGCAGCCAACCTCGTGAAGGTTTATCTCTGCACACAAAGGAGCACAGAGACACTGGCAGCCCCAGTGACCCACCTGGAGAGCTGTCCTGGGCAGCCATTGCCCCGTGGGCCAGGGGTGATGCCCATCTGCACGGGTCAGTGGGAGGCTGGCTCCCCTTGTGGGCCATGGGGAGCACAGAGTGGAGGGGAAGAGCTTTCGGGGATTGTGGGGCGTTCAGGGGAGGAACCAAAGGCAGGGATCCAGGCCATTTGGGAAGGAACAAATGTGGGGAAAATAAAAGGAAAGATGGACAAAAAGGGCTGACCCTGCATAAGCAGGGCTGCTCTGTACCCTCGGCTGCCTGTGTCCTGCAACCGCTCCATCCTATATCCTCATTAAACTCCCTAGCTGCATTCCCAGGAAGGGATGCTGTTTTGCATGTGTGTGTCCGTGTGGAGGTGTCAGTGCAAGTGCCTGGAGCCAGAGCAGGGGCTTGGAGGGCCTGTGTGTCTGTGGTGCCAGTGTGAGTGTGCAATGGCTAGCAAAGTTCAAGACAGACTAGCCAATAAGTAGGTGAGGTGGCCTGGGAGCCAGGCATGTGTGTATCTCTGAGGGTGAGACCACTGGAGCAGCCAGAGGTCCTGGCCAGCCACCAGAGAGAAAGTGGGGTCCGTGGTCAACCCCCAATTCCTTGGGGGTCCACAGCACATGTGATGGTGTGTGTAACAGCAACTCATATGTCCAGGTATCAGCAACTGGGGAAACTGGGGTCTGGGGACAGCTGCTGCTAAGACTAAGGCAGCTACTGAGCCAGCTATGTGGATCCACGTTACACACGTGTGTCTGTGTGTTTCCCACTAACAGAACTCCATCCTGGTCCATCAGGGAGGGGAACAGGATGAGGCCATCACCGGTGCTGTCTGTGTGAGCATCGGTCTGCGCTGACCGGTGTGGCCGGCCACGTGTGTGTTTGGGCACGCGTCGTGCGTGTGCGTGTCTTGTGTGCGTGCCTGCTGGAGGTACCTGCTGGGGACAGGGAGCTGTGGCACTCTCACTTCTGCCAAGCTGGGGGTTTTGGCAGCCCTCTGTGTGCCAGTGTGCCAGGTGCCTCAACGCAAGAGTAATGCCAGGTATTCATCGAGCAAATTTGTGTTACACTGGCTGGTGTTCTTTTTCTTATAGAAGTACAAAGAAACCCAGATGGTTTTGGTGGTTACGTTGTCGTGTCATGCTAACTGTATTCCTTCTCACCAAAATAACTTTCTCTTGTTATGCCCACATGTCTAAAACTTCCTGTATCACTGCAGTTGGGCCAAGTAGTGACATACCCACTATGGCTGATCTACACTGCTATCATGAGGCTCTTCAGGAATCCCCACCCCGCCATTACTCTGAAGGATCCTGAGGTGAAGTATGCATTGAGGCTGGTTGATAAGGAGGTAAGTGCATGTACAGTGCTGAGCATGACCTCCCCGTGGTTACTGTGAAATGTTCATAGCTTCTTAAATCTTGGGTAACATTGCAGCAGGGTAAAAACTTGTATTTTAAGGACAGGACTTCTTCATACCTGGCTCCTTCCCGGGTATAACTGAGTTCTGCAGTTCTGCAAGCAGCTTGTTTCCAAGCAAGTTAGAGTGGAGAATGCTGCTTTAGAAATGACCAAACTCGTGGTTTCTGTCATGTGTGTCTCGTGCCATGGAGTACATCAGCAGAAATTCCTAAACTCTGTACTACTAGATTGACTATGAGACAGAAGTCGTTCTGTCAGGCAGAGCAGGCAGTTTTTTTGGCATTCAGCATAGTAGTTGTCAGAACTATGTTGATACTGATTCTTGTTATTGGATTTATGTACTTTAATGTGCTACGGGAAGAAAGGTGTTTAAACATTATGGTCCTGACAGCACCTGAGCTGTCTCAGCTTCTCTTTCTCTCTGTTAAAAGCAGAGGCCTTTCTGTACCTCCCAGGCTGCTCAACCAGGTTTTGAGAGGAAACTCATGACCCTTTCAGGGCTGGATCTTGATATCAGAATTTGGTAACTCAACTTGTGGGAAGGGGACCAAAGCCACAAAAGGTGAAAAGTCCAGGTTTTCTTTGCATAAATGCATTCATAAAAGCATGAGATAGGAATCTTGGTTTTTCAGGTGTGAAGCCACACCTGAAGATAATGTTAGTGTTGATTGAAATAAATTCAGTAAGTACACATGGGAAATAATGGACTTCTTTCCCATGTGTATTGCAACAACACTATTATTCTATACTTCCCACTTTCTCATGAGATTTGTAGCACGTGGTTGCAGTGTGCCTGACCTGCAGGAGGGGAAGGAAGCTTGAGGTACTGCACATGCTTCTGGGAATCAAGCTACTTGCAATTTTCTGCTGTAGCAGTCTGTAACAGAAGAGAATTCACAGTTCACTTGATTTTTTTTGCTAAATACTGTTTTGTTTTTTTTCCTCACTTTATTGTTACTTTTTGTGTGGGTTTTTTTGATCTCAGGATGGGAGAAAAGCTCTTCTATAACCAGGTCAAATGCTGCTGCATGTGGTACCTTGATCAACTGAGGTTATTTGCCTGATGGATGTTTATAATTTTTTGCCTAAATGGGAAATGTGTCCTGGAAGCAGAAGTTAATTTTGAAAAATAATAACTTTGTACAATAAGTACTGGTAGCATCTATCAGCCTGCCAAAAATCCGATGCAAACACTCTGATCTTTGGTAGTAAACTTCTCAGCATTGCTATATTCACCTGTCTGGGAAAGATGAGATTAATCAGAGTCTTTCTGACATGCTTCAGTTTGTATTTGACAAGCAATTAAATTTGAAGCAGCTGAGAACTTTAATGTAAAAACACCTGTTATACAAAAACATTTTAAGTTGGGAAGATGGTTGTGGCTCTTGGTGTGGTTGTGGAGCCTACTCGAGACATCCGTGTGGTTGCCTAGAGTTTACTTTCATTGCAAGAGGGATTTCAGTGTGCTGGTTTTACCTTTTAGTGTTGCTCCTTTTGCTTGCCCAGCTGAGCTAAAGACCCTCATGTCCCTCATGTTTTTAAAGTTTCTGCTGTTCCCATGTTGATATTTATCATTGCCTTTTTGTGACTATGAAGCTGTTGGTACCTTCACCAGCATCGCACCAAAATGATTTGTGTTTAAAATAAAAAATGAACAAATGAACTCCCTGTTTTGGGAGTAGCTGGAGGCTGTAATTTTTAAACTGATCTATTTTGATGATGTAGTTGAGACCACAGCCTTGCAAAAAATTTTCATAGTGGACTGTGGCCCAAGCAAAGGAACAAGAAGTTTGACAAGGAAGGGCAGTGGCAGGAAGTACTTAAACTGATTTCACAGCTAAAGAAAATGGACCAGTGATTACAATGGAAAACTGAGTCATATGTACTGGGCTGCCGTACAGTAATACACATGTTTGAAATTTCAGAAAGATTCCATAGTTACGCAGAAACAGTTTTTAGGTGTCTGCAATCTGAAGTTTGAAAAGCATTGGTCTAGAGAATGCCTAGTTTGACATACGTTTCTTTTAACACAGCTTAGACTTTTGTGTATGAAAGCTGGCAATCGAATGTACCAGTTTGTCAAGCTGTTGTGAGTAGAAGGCTTCCTTCCTCTATCCACTGTCTGCCCTTTACCTACCAACTGAAATGTTACCATCTGCCCAAACTGAGTATGCCATACCTCCTGTCTGTCGAATGAAGAAATAAGGGTCACAAGGCTGCTTCTTAGTGTTTAGCATAGGAAAAAAACTGTCATAATATAGTTAGCTGTGCTAATTTCAGAGAAGCTCATACTTGCAATATGCAAAAATTTCATTTAGGATGCTGCTTTCCCCCAAATACTTTATCCTGCAGGAAGCTGGACGAGTGTGTTGGTTTTACAAGTGAAAAAACGAACATTAAATCCCAGCAACATAGCTGATTGTTCTTTTTATTTTCCTCTTTCAGGAAGTTAGTCATGACACAAGAAGATTTCGATTTGCTCTCCCTTCCATAGATCACGTTCTGGGTCTCCCTATAGGTACGTTCTGCCTTTCCTTACTCAGAATCTAAGTGTTGTTAATTATATTATAAGAGACTTTTTTCCTGGGGTTTTTTTGTTGTTGTTTTTTTTAACTGTTGAATTTTGATTACTCTTGAACTGTTATTTAGAGCTTTGCAAGATTATCCTTGTGCTGTGAGTCACCTGCAGGGTCTGAAGTCCTATGTACTTAAAGAGACTGCACATCCAGCTTGTTTCTCTGAACACAGTAGAAACAAACACTGGTCTGTGCTTTTTTTTTTTTTGTTGTTGTTTTTTTTAACTGTTGAATTTTGATTACTCTTGAACTGTTATTTAGAGCTTTGCAAGATTATCCTTGTGCTGTGAGTCACCTGCAGGGTCTGAAGTCCTATGTACTTAAAGAGACTGCACATCCAGCTTGTTTCTCTGAACACAGTAGAAACAAACACTGGTCTGTGCTTGTGTTTTTCCAGTCTCAGCTTCCCAGTGTGTGTTATTCCTGTGGTGCTTGGTCTCTGTGGTCCCTTTCCATCCCCCGAGGCAGCACTCTCAGCTACTTCACCTCCTAACACATGCGCTGTGCCAGATGATCTACTCACTTCTGAATTTGCAGCCAGGCTCATGGAACTTCTTAATCACCGTGGGGTAGATGTTTCCTTTGGCCCTGCCATGTGGCATGTTGCCTTCCATAGTAGCTTAGCGCTGTTGTTTCCTACTACTTACATAAAGAGCTTTTAATTGTGACTTGTGTTTAACAGGGACTTCTGCTCTAACAACTTGTTGCAATGATCTGTGGATCAGGTGCTTCGTGGTAGTCCTCAGGACCTTTCCAGCATTACAAGTCCATCGTGTTTAGCTTCCCTTTTGTTTGGGATATATTATTCTCTTGATCCTGTTAAGTAGCCCTGAGGGCAAAGCTAGTTTTCGTCCCTTGCCCATAATGAATATTGAGGAGTGAGCTGTTTCACCTCTGTAATTGTTTTTGTCCTACACACTAACAGAAAGGAAGCCATCTGGGATTAATTTGGCCTGCAGGATGCCATGGCTTCTTCCAGGGTTTTTGTAAGGTCGGGGCAAAGCAGCCAGTTGTTTCAGCATTGGCCGAGAAGGTGTGTGCCTGGCCCTGTATTGTCCCAGGAGCAGCACAGTCTTACTCCCAAAGGTGCTCTGCTACCATGGGTGACTGGTCTGTGGGTGACTGAGGAAGTGGTTTACTGGGCTAGATGTGGGAAGCAGAGAGCTGAAAGCTGGTGAGGGTGGTAAAAGCAGCTGGGAGCAGCAGGCTGGGCAGCTATGGGACAGATTCTGTTGTGCACTCTGCCTGTTTAGTCCAGAACCAGCATTTCCCTTTTATCACCAGCTGGAGCCATACAAAATACACAATTCATACAAAATACACAATTCTGTCTGAGGAAGAGTGGGATTGAGAGTGGGATTCTACAGGCCAATTAGTCTCACCTCTGTCCCTGGGAAAATAATGGAACGACTTGTTCTGGATGTCATCTCCAAACATATTGAAGACAAGTTATTGGAAGTGGTTAACATGGATTTACCAAGGGTAAATCATGCTCGACCAATCTGATATGTTGTTATAAATAGATGGCTGGATGAGGGGAGAGCAGCAGATGTCATCTAGCTTGACTTCAGCAAGGCTTTTGACACTGTCTCCCCCAACATCCTCCTTAGAAAATTAAGGAAGTGTGGGGTAGATGAAGGGGCAGTGAGGTGGATTGAGTCCTGGCTGTGTGACAGAACTCAGAGGGTTGTCATTAATGGAGCAGGGTCAAGTTGGAGGCCTGTAACCAGCGGTGTCCCCCTGGGGTCAATACTTGGCCCAGTCCTGTCCAACATATTCATCAATGGCCTGGACGAGGGGACAGAGTGTATCCTCAGCAAATTCACTGATGATACCAAACTGGGAGGGCTGGCCGACACTCCATAGGGCTGTGCTGCCATCCAGGGTGACCTGAACAGGCTGGAGAGCTGGGCAGAGAAGAACCTGATGAGGTTCAACAAGGGCAGTTGTAAGGTCCTGCTCCTGGGGAGGACGAACCCCAGGCACCAGTATAGGTTAGGGGTGGATCTTCTGGGAAGTACTACTGAGGAGAAGGATCTGGGAGTCGTGGTGGATGGCAGGCTCTCCATGAGCCAGCAATGTGCCCTTGTTGCCAAGAGGGCCAATGGAATCCTGGGCTGCATAGGGATGGCCAGCAGGTCAAGGGAGGTCATTCTCCCCCTCTGCTCTGCACTGGGGAGGCCACAACTGGAATCCTGCGTCCAGTTCTGGGCTCCTCAGTTCAAGAGGGACAGGGAACTGCTGGAGAGAGTCCAGCGTAGGGCAACAGAGATGATGGAGGGATTGGAGCACCTCCCTGATGAGGAAAGGCTGAGAGAGCTGGGACTCTTTAGCCTCGAGAAGAGAAGGCTGAGGGGAGACCTCATCTATGTTTGCAAGTTCCTAAAGGGTGGGTTGAAGGAGGATGGAGCCGGACTCTTTTCAGTGGTTCCCAGTGACAGGATGAGGAGCAATGGGCACAAGCTCGACCATGGGAAGTTCCACTCCAATCTGAGGCAGAACTTCTTTGGGGTGAGGGTGGCAGAGCCCTGGCAGAGGCTGCCCAGGGAGGGTGTGGAGTCCCCTTCTCTGGAGATCTTCAAGCCCCACCTGGATGCTCCTGAGTGATGTGCTCTGGGCAACCCTGCTTTGACAGGGGATTTGGACTAGATGATCTCTAGAGGTCCCTTCCAACTCTGTCAAATCCATGAATCCGTGTATGGTCCCATGCATGTATGTCCTGTCAGGGCTGGGTAAAGCTCTAATAAGATATAAGGCATGTTTTCCCTTTGGATGGAGCCCCTTGTTTTGGATCTGTACCGATTCTTGTCACACATGCCCTGGCAGCGGTCCCATCCCTCCAGTTTCACAGTCTGCACTGGTCACCATGGGTCTGTTCCTGGAGGAGGGGGCAGCGAGGTGATCCCTTGCCTAAAGGAGGAATGGGAGGCTGCTGCTGCTGCAGCTTCCCTGAGGTCTTCCCTCTCAGGAGACATGCTGCCAGGTGGGAGCACAAGTCTTACGAGGAGAGGCTGAGGGAGCTGGGGGTGTTCAGTCTGGGGAAGAGGAGACTGAGGGGAGACCTTATCGCTCTGTACAAGTACCTGAAAGGAGGGTGTAGAGAGACGGGGGTCGGTCTCTTCTTCCAAGTTACAGATGTCAGGACAAGGGGCAATGGCTTCAAGTTGCGCCAGGGGAAGTTCAGGTTGGATATTAGGAAACATTTCTTTACTGAAAGGGTTATCAGGCATTGGAATGGGCTGCCCAGGGAGGTGGTGGAGTCACCATCCCTGGAGGTATTTAAGAAACGTGTAGACATGGTTCTTCAGGGCATGCTCTAGTTCCCAAGATTACTGGTTTGTGGTGGGGTGCTGTGTGGGTGGGTGATGGTTTTTGGTTTGGTGGTTGTTGTTGTGTGTTTAGGTGATGGGTGGTGGTTTGTGTTTTTGTTTGGGTTTTTTTTGGTTTTTTTTTTTGGTGGTTGGACTCGATGATCTCTGAGGTCCCTTCCAACCACTACGATTCTGTGATTCTGTGGGAGGCTTTGTAGAGAGGGTTATTTGAGTCACTCTTACCTTATGTCCACGTACAGCTTCAAGTGAGTTATGGTTGCTCATTTCCCAGGTCACCAGATGGCCCATCTTCATTCACCCACTGGTTTGCCTCACTGGCTTGGCAACCCAGCTCCCAGTAAAATCCCCTCTCTGTGACAGGCAGAGAAGTGACACTGTCTTTGGAGAGCTGCATTCATCTTAAGAGATAGGATCTTCTGTTTGACCTACTGGTGGTAAAATAACAAAAAACAAATCGCCCCCTAGGTATTCTTCACTTGGTTCTCTTCAGGGTGTTGGAATTTTATAGGGCAACCCTTCAAAGGGGTTACTTCTAGGGTTGGTTTGGTTTTTTTCATCAAAAAATGCAGACATTGAGAAGATAAGTTGAGTGAATCTGCGGCAGAGTGAAACGTCATCGCTACCTTCAGATGTTAAGCTGGAGGGATAGCAGGGTTAGAAAAGTGCTTTATGTCTAAGCAACCTTAGCAATGGCAGCCAGAAGACCCCATCTAGACATGAGCAATCTGTGGTCAAAGTAAGAACAGTTATAAACTCAGTTGTAACTAAACTGTAACAGTTTGTAACTAACATGTTAATAAAGAAATGTGAACAGTTTTCCCCTCCTGTATCCTTTTTTACTGGTCTGTAATGGAGAGGCGTATCACATCTTGTACAAGATCTCCTGTACCATCAGGACTTTAGTAAGTGTAAAGGCATGAAGCTATCAGAACAGATCTGACTGACACATGAAAGTAGCAGCAGAGTTGTCTGCCCTTCCAGGTAGAATCGGTGTGTGGTTAACAAGGCTGGCGAGGTGTTACAATGGCAGGAAAATGAGAGAGGAAGAAGTGATGCCCCAAACCAAGGTAGTTAGGAGAACTTTGAGGCTGTGTTTGCAGTCCGTGCCAATTCAGTACATCCACTGAAAGAAAAATCTTTTGAAAGCAAACTGCTTTTTTTTTCTTCTTTGCGCACAGGGCAGCATATCTACCTGTCTGCACGGGTTGATGGAGCTCTGGTTGTTAGACCTTACACTCCAGTTTCCAGTGATGATGACAAGGGTTTTGTGGATCTTGTTGTCAAGGTGAGGACATCACTCTCTTTTACCAGGCTTCTGTTCAGGTATGTGCCACTGTGAACTTCTACCTGTAACAAGTGGTCTGCAGTTACCTACAGTCCATATGGCGTTTTACAAGCACTTCTTTAATGAGTGTGTCTCATGAGATGCTGCATAATTTTCTGTATTTGCATACTGCAATTTTCCAAGGTCTGTGCAGACCTGCAGATGTTCACAGGCTTTTTTAATCCTCCTGAAATAAGGAATTAACCTTGCCTGAACTGTCAGCTTCTTCTGAAGCTAATGTAATATGGTCATTATGATCATTAGGAGTAGTGATTGTTTTCATTACTGATCCAGACAATGTGACTGACTGATCTAATTGGCAAGAATGTGATTTTGAGCCTTGTGGTAATGTACTTTCATTTTGTCTCTTGGTAGCTAGACTAAGCAAATATATTTAAAGCTGACAGGAATTTAAAACTTTGGGGGTTTTGGCTTTTTTTCTTTTCTTCCCTCTTGAACTTGGATTTGAATCATATTGTTTTTCTGTGTTACAGGAATACAGTGGAGAAATTGCTAGTCTGTGTCCAATCTGATCAGAATTGGGACAAGAGTGGCATTTTAATCTTTATCAGAAAACTCAGTGTTTCTTTTTAATTGTCAGTCAAATCTGCATTGATAATGTTGCTTTATGTAATAATTGTGTTCTTTGCATGAGTATGGGTACCTAAATATTTGAAGGGCAAATACTCATCTTTGAGCTGTAAGATTGTTTCATTGTTATTTTTAACAGATCTACTTCAGAGGTGTCCATCCAAAGTTTCCTGATGGAGGGAAGATGTCTCAATACTTAGACAGCCTGAAAATAGGGGATACTATTGACTTCAGAGGACCAAGTGGCCTGCTTGTCTACAAAGGAAAAGGCAAGGTTGACTCAGAAGATATCATTTATCCAGAGTAAACAATTAAAAACAACCCGAACATTATGAAGATTCTTTTCTGTTTGTTAGCATCTTTGCACAAAAAGAAATTGCTAGTGTCTTAATTAAGTCAACAGCCATCCCGAGGGCAGTTGTTATACGACTCTTCTCAAAGAAGGGACGTCTCTTCCTGCTTATATGGACATAGTTTATACACTTATAAAAACATTTGGTATTTGTGCTGTCCAATGCTAATTTCCCAAGTGAAAATGAACTTTATCAAGGAAGAACTTCTATGCCAATGTAAAATATCTCATTTTGGCGTAGTGCAGCCACAAATGTGTCACAAAAACCTGGCAGCAAAACCCTTGTGAGCAGCAGAACTCAGACATGTGTTTTTCCAGAGCTTTGTATGTTGTGTTGTTATCCTTGATGAAAAGATGTGTGAATACAACAAATACAACATTTTGGGCAATTTCAAAGTCCCTGTCAGACTTGGCAAATCAATTCGAAAAGAGGAGATAAATATGCAAAAATACGCCCTGCATATTTCAGCGTTTTCCTTAAAATAATCTACATGGGATAAATAAACTCTCTGAGCAGATTAATTCCTTTTATTATTCCTTAATTTCCTATTTCCAGAATCTGGCCTTCTGAATATCACTGGGAGTATGGGACTTGAGCAAATAGAAGTACAGGTAGCGATGGCTTGGTGCTATAGTCAGGAATAAGTAATAACCCATGTCAGTGTCTGATGTTGTTATCACGTGTCTCACAATCTCTAATCATCTTTCAGGATTTGTTTTAATTCGTGACATCTTCACCTTTGCTTCCTGCTCTTGCTTTACAGAGGGGGAAGGGTGATAGGACTGAAACAAAGTCAAGTAGCCAAATATGCCAGGAAGGCATCGTAGGCCCTGTCTCCCACTCTCTTCAATGTTTTCCATCTCTCTGTCTCTGCAGGCGAGTTTGCTATTCGGCCTGAAAAGAAAGCTGAACCAGTTACTAAGAAAGTGAAATATGTGGGAATGATTGCAGGTGGGACTGGTACGTATACATGAAGATTCATCCTTGGTTTGGCTGGTAGATGTGTCTGTTCATATTTTCTCTCACGTGCTTGCTTGCTTGCACTTTCTTTTGCTCCTTCACGTTCTCACATCGTTGACCTGCCTTTCTCTTTCAGGGATAACACCTATGCTGCAGGTAATTCGAGCAATCATCAAAGACAAAAATGACCCTACCATTTGTCAGCTGCTGTTTGCCAATCAGGTAATTCTGCCTGTTTTCTGTTTATGGAGTTTTACCTAACTAACAGAACTGCACTCAGCAAATGAAATTCTTGCTGAGAAAGCCTGATACAGAAATACAAACCCTGAGAGGAGAAGTGAACTGAGCTGTTGGCAGCAATATATAAAATGAATAAAATTAATTGGCTTTTTAGTGTTACTACAGAAATACCGTTTTCCTCCCAGCTAATTCTTACTTTCCTGTGTCTCATTGTTCTGTTTCTAACACAGATTATAAATGTTTTAAAACTCTTCATTGCTTTGTGCAAGTTTTTAATGTTTTGGGTAGACTTTCAGGGCTGTCTTACAAACATGAGAGGTGGACATCTGTCTCCTTCAGCAACTGTAACTTCCCAACTTCACAGCAGGGTTTCCATGTGGAACATTTCTGTTTGAGAATACCTTAGGTGAGGCTAAAACTAACAGTCGTCTCTGGCAGCTACAGAGCTGTGATTCTGCACAGCTGTCTCCTTTTTATTCCATTCCTCTGCCAGTTCTTCATGTATTTCTATTGCTCTTTGAGGTGTATCATACTGCCCTGCTGGACAAAGGGAAGATCTCTCATCCATAGAATCCTTGCAATAGAGATTTCTTGGATGACCAGGCAACCCAAATGGTGGTGTGCTGCTGAACTGCAGCAGCCCTGCTTTGCCTGATGTTTCTAGTCAGGTACCAGTACAGGTTAGGGGTGGACCTGCTAGAGGCAACTACTGAAGAGAAAGATCTAGGGGTCCTGGTGGACAGTAAAATGACAATGAGTAAACAGTGTGCTCTTGCGGCCAGGAAGGCCAATGGTATCTTGGGCTGCAGAGGGAAGAGTGTGGCCAGCAGGTCAAGGGAAGTCATTCTCCCCCTCTGCTCTGCACTGGGGAGGCCACAACTGGAGTACTGTGTCCAGTTCTGGGCTCCCCAGTTCAAGAGGGACAGGGAACTACTAGAAAGAGTCCAGCGTAGGGCAACAAAGATGATTCAAGGATTGTAGCATCTCCCTTATGAGGAGAGACTGAGAGAGCTGGTCTCCCACTCTCTTCAATGTTTTCCATCTCTCTGTCTCTGCAGGCGAGTTTGCTATTCGGCCTGAAAAGAAAGCTGAACCAGTTACTAAGAAAGTGAAATATGTGGGAATGATTGCAGGTGGGACTGGTACGTATACATGAAGATTCATCCTTGGTTTGGCTGGTAGATGTGTCTGTTCATATTTTCTCTCACGTGCATGCTTACTTGCACTTTCTTTTGCTCCTTCACGTTCTCACATCGTTGACCTGCCTTTCTCTTTCAGGGATAACACCTATGCTGCAGGTAATTCGAGCAATCATCAAAGACAAAAATGACCCTACCATTTGTCAGCTGCTGTTTGCCAATCAGGTAATTCTGCCTGTTTTCTGTTTATGGAGTTTTACCTAACTAACAGAACTGCACTCAGCAAATGAAATTCTTGCTGAGAAAGCCTGATACAGAAATACAAACCCTGAGAGGAGAAGTGAACTGAGCTGTTGGCAGCAATATATAAAATGAATAAAATTAATTGGCTTTTTAGTGTTACTACAGAAATACCGTTTTCCTCCCAGCTAATTCTTACTTTCCTGTGTCTCATTGTTCTGTTTCTAACACAGATTATAAATGTTTTAAAACTCTTCATTGCTTTGTGCAAGTTTTTAATGTTTTGGGTAGACTTTCAGGGCTGTCTTACAAACATGAGAGGTGGACATCTGTCTCCTTCAGCAACTGTAACTTCCCAACTTCACAGCAGGGTTTCCATGTGGAACATTTCTGTTTGAGAATACCTTAGGTGAGGCTAAAACTAACAGTCGTCTCTGGCAGCTACAGAGCTGTGATTCTGCACAGCTGTCTCCTTTTTATTCCATTCCTCTGCCAGTTCTTCATGTATTTCTATTGCTCTTTGAGGTGTATCATACTGCCCTGCTGGACAAAGGGAAGATCTCTCATCCATAGAATCCTTGCAATAGAGATTTCTTGGATGACCAGGCAACCCAAATGGTGGTGTGCTGCTGAACTGCAGCAGCCCTGCTTTGCCTGATGTTTCTAGTCAGGTACCAGTACAGGTTAGGGGTGGACCTGCTAGAGGCAACTACTGAAGAGAAAGATCTAGGGGTCCTGGTGGACAGTAAAATGACAATGAGTAAACAGTGTGCTCTTGCGGCCAGGAAGGCCAATGGTATCTTGGGCTGCAGAGGGAAGAGTGTGGCCAGCAGGTCAAGGGAAGTCATTCTCCCCCTCTACTCTGCACTGGTGAGGCCACAACTGGAGTACTGTGTCCAGTTCTGGGCTCCCCAGTTCAAGAGGGACAGGGAACTACTAGAAAGAGTCCAGCGTAGGGCAACAAAGATGATTCAAGGATTGTAGCATCTCCCTTATGAGGAGAGACTGAGAGAGCTGGGACTCTTTAGTCTGGAGAAGAGAAGGCTGAGGGGAGACCTTATCAATGCCTACAAGTATCTCAAGGGAGGGTTGAAGGAGGAGGGAGCCAGACTCTTTTCAGTGGTTCCCACTGAGAGGACGAGGGGCAACGGGCACAAGTTGGAACAGAAGAGGTTCCACTCAAATATGAGGAGAAACTTCTTCACAGTGAGGGTGACAGAGCCCTGGAACAGGCTGCCCAGGGAGGGTGTGGAGTCCCCTTCTTTGGAGATTTTCAAGACCCGCCTGGATGCTCCTGAGTGACATGCTCTGACAAGCTCTAGGCAATCCTGCTTCAGCAGGGGAGTTGGACTAGATGATCTCTATGGTCCCTTCCAACTCTAAAAAATTCAGTGAAATTCAGTGAAATTCTTCTGGTGTTAACACTTTTGCTTTTCAATTTCTTCATCAAAATGGATATTTGTTTCTGGATTATTAGCCATTACTTGTGGTGGTACCTCACTTCATACCTGTGTTTTTTGTTTTCTTTTGGCTCTCCTCTATCATTCCTCTCTCCTCTGATGCTCAATATGTCCTCATTACCTTTGTACCGTATCTGAATTGTAAAACAAGATTTTTCTGTCCAGAAGCCATGATCCAAGTGCTAGCAGATGCCCTGTTCTGATGCTCTGTTACAGTAAGCTCTCCCTAAAAGCCCTGCCGGTGCCCTCTGGTCTCTGCAGCACCTGGTCTCTGCTGAGTACTAGGAGTTGGCATAAAAGTACAGTCGGTATCAGGGCAGGAGGGCCAGGATTTGTGATAAGAATGACTAACACAGGGCTAGAGCTGGTTTAGCCACCTGGAAAACCTACTGCTTCTAGCAGGGAGGACTTCAGGAAAAGTTGCAACAGCAAACATCCTTGGCTTTAAAGAGTCCTTGTACCCAGTACCTGCACAAATACAAAGCAGTCTCCTGACAAATGGTCAGTCAGGAAAGCCTGGACACTAGATATTTTTTTAATATTTAGTATTTTAAAATATTTTTTGATGTGTCTTTTGCTGATCTTTTATTTTGGCCCTCCTGCAAGAGCTGTGTTGGATTACAGATGACAATGTATCTGGGCTCGTACTGTGCTTCTGACCAGCGTGTTTTTGAGTTGGCCAGTACCAGCCTTTCAGGAACACATGCAACTGTGAGTCCAGAAATAGGCACCTTCTCAGCAATAGTTGCTGGCACATTCCTCCATACCCCCACAGTTACAGACAGCGTTGTGTCCTCAGTGCCAAATTAAGGTTGCAGTGGATGGGATGTGCCACTTTTAGTCCCTACCCTTTTCCCTCCTTCCCAAACTGCAGCTGCTCTTATGGGAATGAGGCTTTCTTTTGGACCTTCAATTACTGCATCAGGGAAGAGCAGAACTTGATACCCTGGGTGACATTTGTTGTTCCAATCAGAACTCGATACCCTTTTGGTTATTTGTCATTCCACATCCTTTTTAAAAACTGAGCATTCTCCGTATGGCAGTGCTGATGAAATTTGAAGCGGCAAAGGTGAAAAACTTGGCATTTTCCTGACTGAATGGCACAGCAGGGAGATGTTAGTTTTTTCATGAAAGTTGCTTTTGTAATAGGAGTGCTAAAAGAGGGCTTTGCTCTTCTGATGCTGCCACTAATTCCCTGAACAAGTGAATCAATCTGTGTTTTGATACAGGTTTTCCTTTGTTTTATCTTTTAGAGAAAAGGCATTGCATGGTCAGGATTTGGGGAAGTTGTAAAGCTTTTTATTAGCTTTGCCACGAGGTGGTAGTCGTGGAAATAATTACTCTTTGCTCTCTTCGGCCTGTAAAGCAGAGTTAAATATTCAAGCTCACAGAGCTGTAGAGTAGCTAATGCTCCATGGTCATCTGAGGGCTGCACTCAGATGCCAAGTGTAATCATTGTTTTCTTTGCCCTGCAGACGGAGAAGGATATCCTGTTACGTTCTGAGCTAGAGGAGATCCAGGTTCAGAACCCCGGTCGCTTTAAGTGTTGGTACACATTGGACAGAGCACCTGAAAGTAAGATCTAACATGCTACTTCCACTGAAGCTTAAGTTATAAGTATTAATGCATGTGTTTGACAGGAGACGTGCGATGTCATATGCGTATTTCTGGGCTCCTTTCTTGCTTTTGTGAGTTGTGTCTGAATGCATCAAGCAGCAGCATCGTTCACAAACTCCAGATAGAATTGGGCAGTGTTTCCAAAGTTACAAAGCTCACCTCAGGTGAAGGGTAGTGTGGTGTTCCTCCCGTGAGCACACCTGAACATTTACCATTATTTACTCTGCTCCAAGGTGGCCTTCCATTCTCCTTCCCCACAGACATAGAGCACATGTTCTCTTACTGCCTTGTGTTCAGAACGTGCATCAAGGTGGCTGTGGTGGGAGGGTCAGAGGCTGACCTAGCTGTCACTGTGATGCCCAATTTGCCCCAAAAGGCGAAATAGAAACTGCAGTCTCAGAAAATAGAAACTGCTCAGAAAATAGAAACTGCTCAGAGACTAAGTTTTCAAGTCCATAAGCAGGAGGTATTTATTAGCAACGCGTTGGGGAACTCTCCAGGCCGCCCTGGACAAAGAGTTCCGTTGGTTAGCAATCAGTGCAGCTTTTTTATACAAGTTTGAGTGTAGGTTACATCATCTTTACATGCATATTCATATCTTTACATGCATATTCATATATAGGCGGAGCCTTCCATTTTAGGGAGTCGTCTGGTGGGAGTTCCGGTGCCTTCATCAGGGTGGGGGATCGTCTTGTGAGTCTTCCTCGGGTTAAAGTTCTGAACTCTTCCTAATTTGGGTAGCTTCTTGGTGTACTTGGCAAGGTCGGAGTGACCTTGGTTCATCCTAAAATTGCTGAAGCTACTACTTCATGTTCTGGTGTTCTTTCCTATCAACTTGTTCTGTTCTCTCAGACAATTTATTACCTTCGTGATTTGGTAAGATCTAGCAAATGTAGCCTGACTGACCACAAACGGGGCCTGCAACTACTCAGAGCTATGACAAGAGAGGATGCAGGAATGTAGGGAGTAGTCCTGAGACCAGCACCATGATGTCTTGAAGCAGCAAAACAGTATTGTCGACCTTGTTGGGAGAGAGGGGATTCAGAGAAGGAACCCAGCTTACATTTTAACTCCTTATTTCTCGAAGACTGCTTCCTTTTGAGCCGTTTCAACTGTATGGCAATTCATGGCAGCTGACCTTCTTCCTTGGCAATGGAATTGCCTTTGTATTAACAACGTTAACAAAGAAAATACTGTTCCAGCTTGGTGCAGTTTTAAAGATAAGGTGATATGAGTTGGCTAGTCGAGGTGAGGTGATGAGCTAGCTGAATGCGCCTCCCTCGGCTGTGTGAGTTTGAGGAAGAAAAGGCTAAATAGTTACTGCCATTGTGAAAAGGCTAAATAGTTTCCATGTCATTCCTTGATGTTTTTCTTTCTTAGCATTCCCTGTCATACCCACCCACATGAGGATAGATTCACACTCCTATTCAGTGATAGTTTGGGGCAGAGCAGGAAAAGCCATATGTGTTCTCTGACCTTATGACCAAGAATGTGTCTCCACAAGGGTGAGGGGAAGGGTCTTGCAGTCCCCACAGTCTGTTGGTGGCGTGCCATCTTCTGCAACTAGTGTTCTCCTGGAATTTCTAAGGCAGCTTAGATTCAGGTGTAATCGCTGTTCCTTTTCTTTGGTGATTGTGAATTGCCAACTGATCTTAGCAGTTGTGATAAAATTTCCTCCTTAGACCCTCTCAACACTGTTCTGCAGACTTTCACTACCATATCTGAAAACGGACCAAAACTGGACATTTTTGGATAGTCTGTGAGAGAAAAACTTGTCAGTCTTACTGTGCCCAAAGGTTTGGGTCAGCAGGTTTTTGCATCCAGGGCTGGGATGGGTAAGCCTGAGTGATCAGCTCTGTGAGTGTTCCTACCAGGAACAACTTCATCAGCTAGATTTCCTCTCGGGACCTTGTAAGCAGTGGGGTATGGAGGATGGGTGTTGGTTATTTCACAGTGTTGGAGCTGAGAAGATTCACAGCTCTGCCTGAGATTTTCTCAGGGCTTTTAGGAGGCTTTACTAGAAGTTAGCCCTTGTTTCCTCTATACATTAGTTTTGAGTCTTAAAAGCAGAGGCGGCAGTTTTTCCGTGTAGCGTGACTGTGTTGAGGACATTAATGCCTGTGAAGTGTACAAATGTTACAGTCCCAAATGTTACAAAAAAAAACCCAAACCCCCACACTTCATTCTAAATGGAGTTGTATCAATCTTTTCCTCCTCTTTTTTTACCTTGTTCCCCTTCCCCTGCTTTCATTTCGTTAACAGATTGGGATTACAGCGAAGGGTTTGTGAACCAAGAAATGATCAGAGACCACCTGCCCCCACCTCAAAACGATGTTCTGATCCTCATGTGTGGACCTCCTCCAATGATCCAGTATGCTTGCATTCCCAACCTGGACAAACTGGGCTACACCAAGGACATGAGGTTCTCCTTCTAAAGAAGACTGATAATTCAGAAATTTTGTGTGTAAGGGAAGAAAAAACATTTAATGGGGAACAGGACAAAGTTACAGAGACGGCTGACGCACTGGGCTGGGAAGCTACACTTACATTAAAAGAGCTTCATTTTTTCTGAATCTCTGCCAAGTAAAACACTTAAGCTTAATGGTATTAAAAATGTACTTTTTGCAGTTGCAACTGATGTTGCACAGAAACAACTGTATTGTGGGAAGTGAGTGATGCCTGTTGTACTTGTGTATGACATCTCAAAGGAGGACAGTATACCTGCTTAGGGTAGTAAACACTCATTTACACTTTTTCTTAGCACTGTAATCAAACGGCAGTAATATCCTGCTTTCTATCACTGTGCAGTATTTTATTTGGTAGGAAATATGAAAATATATAGGATGTGCTGGATTATTCACCTTGCTTTTGCCAAATTTTAATCCTTACAAAGCTTTTTTAAGTAGGAGGGCCCGGAGTGTTTGCCTTGAATGCATAATCTTTGCAACATCAGAAGCTTAAAGATTTTTCTTCAGTTGGAGGATGACAATTAACTGTCTCTGACTGAAGTTGTTCGAGCTGCCTTGTTAATCAAAACAGAGAGGTAGACAGCAGTACAAAATTTGTTTCCTTTGTATTTTGGAATAGCGTCTCTTAAATGCAGATACTTTTCCAGCTGGTCACAGTTGTCATCCCTGAGCAATGAAAGAAACTACAAAAAGCAGGCTGCTTTGTGCACTGTTCCACAAATAGCTGGAATTTTTGGCTTGTATGTACGTGGAATACTGAAAAAAAAAAGACATACTAACTTTTTGTATTTACCTTTAAATAGCAGATGATGCCATGAGTACAAACACAGTTGTTCTGCCTGTCCCGTGCGGTGAAAAAACACCGTTGGGTGAAAACTGGATCTAGTTTTAGTGTCTTGCTTCCCAGAGAGATTGGAAGGAGGGGAGCTCGGGTCCCATTGCCAGGGTGGGTTTCAGCAGGTAGCCCAGCTTGGGATGGGGTACGCCAACGGCGGGGAGGACCTGCCTGCATCTCTTGGTCAGGCAAAGCTCCGAAGGGTTTTGCTTGGTCAGGGTGTGTGGCAACAGCCTTAAGTCACCAAACTGACAGCAAATTCAAACGTCTCACTGAATCTTAAACTGTTTCTTAGATGCTGTTTACTATAGCTCTGGTTTTTTATTTTTTTTTAATACCCTTTTTTTTCACAGCAGCCTTTTACCTAGCCTTTTAAACGTAAGGTTATCTTGTGTGCAGAACTTTCTGCTTTCTAAACAACAGAGATGGTGCTGAGGTTAGAGCTGTCCTGCAAGGAAACTGAGAAACTTAAAGTCTTGTTCTCTGGTGATGAAATCAGAGTGACCGAAAGGATGTTTTGTCGTATATGAAATAATGTGGATGCTGGTGAGCTACAAGTGTCAGTGTATAATACCACTTGTTTAAAGATGGGAGTAAGTATTTAAGGTTGTAG
The DNA here is from genome assembly GCF_001431845.1 of Calidris pugnax. Lineage (NCBI taxonomy): Eukaryota > Metazoa > Chordata > Aves > Charadriiformes > Scolopacidae > Calidris > Calidris pugnax. The sequence continues at coordinate 159,079 of NW_015091069.1, forward strand.
TTTGCTATGTTGTCTTTTGTGCCTGTACGGCTAATGGGTACTGGGCACTTAAAAGGTTAATGTTCAGCATGAATTAAAAGGAGAAAAAAGATACTACAGTTAATTTAAGGAACCCCAAATGGATAATAGTGTTATTAATTTTATTAATTAGATGCTTTACTCTGAAGTCTTGAATTTTTGCTGTGTGCTTGAGAAACTTACTCTTTAATACTATGCTCCAGAGTTCAAATTGTACTCAAGTAAGTTTCAGTCCCTTTTGTGGAGGCAAAAAGCAGAAATACAAGAGCTGTTTTCTTGCTGCTGGTTTATATCACTGTGGGATATGCAAAGGTTTTTTTTCATTATTGTATTTAATGAAGTTTTCTTGTAAAAAAAAAAATAACTCTAGCTGGTTATGCATCAACCGTTTTGTATTACTTACTCTGCTTATTCGATAACTGGCTTTTTTTCACATCTGTGTAAGAAATAAAGTATCTTGCAGGTGAATCAGCAGTGTGTTACTGAGAATATCATCTTTGTAAGAGACAAACTGTAATTGTAAAACACTCTATAAAGTGATGGTTAAAAAAAACAAACAAGAAAGTCTGTTAGAGTGCTTATCTTTTTTGTTTGAGTTTGATGAAAACTGCTGTATTTGGATGCTGAGTCAAGGAGTAAACTGTCTCGGTTTTTCTCCCTATTACTCCGATGTCCTCTTTTTACTTTTATTTTGTAAATCTTCCTGTGAGCATGAGGCTCTTTGAACAATTAAAAAGAGGGATTTTATATAATCTACTGAAACAAAACTGTGTTGTGGTCCCTTTTGCTTGATGCTCCTGTGCTATAGCATTTAAATAAGCCAGGGAGAAAAGATGTGCTTTACTTTTTTTAATTTTCTTCCTTTGAGCCAATTCATCTGTCTCACAGAAAAATAAGAGTATTCCTCCACTTTTCTGATGGGATGTGCTCAGAGTATGATCTACCCTCCATGTTACAAAGTAGTTGGGGAAACAGGAATCCTCTGTGGAAAGGGCTTTTGGGGACAGTTAGGGAAGGGAAGGGAAGAGGGAAGGGAAGAGGGAAGGGAAGAGGGAAGGGAAGGGAAGGGAAGGGAAGGGAAGGGAAGGGAAGGGAAGTTACAGGCCTAAGGAGCTGAGGTTATGTGGGAACATCCCAGAGTGAGCAAGACATTTGCTCAAGAGCTTCAGATAGAAATGGATGGGGAAGGGAAAGGAGAGGGAAGGGAGAGGGAAGGGAGAGGGAAGGGAAGAGGGAAGGGAAGGGAGCCATGCTGGGCTCTGACAGGCATGTGGTGGCCCCAAGCAAGTCCTTGCTTCTGCTCCTTGTTGGACTGGGGGTGGGGTGTATGTGAAGGGGCTCTGGGTGCTTTACTCTTTCAAGGCACCGTACGACAGATAAGGAAATACTTGTTGCCTCAGCGGGGTTAATAGTGTCCTCCAGAAGTTTCTGGCCAGAATAACTTGGTTTACAGAAATGAGCCTTGAAGTGTTCCTGAGCTTCCTCTTGATCCTGCCTAAGTAACCAGGAAGGAAAGGAGAGTTGCTTGGGCAAACCCAGTGCAGCAGACAGGCTCTCCCTTGTGTTTGTAACTTCTTTTGCATATGGACAGGCTGGAGAGGTGGTCTCATGCAAATCACATTAAGTTCAACCAAGCCAAGGGCAGGGTCCTGCACCTGGGCCATGGCCATCCAAAGCACAAATCCAGGTTGGGTGGAGAATGGCTGGAAAGCAGCCCTGAGGAAAGGGACTTGGGGGTTCTGGTGGAGGAGAAGCTGGACATGAGCAGGCAGTGGGCAGTTGCAGCCCAGAAGGTCAATCCCATCCTGGGCTGCATCAAAAGAAGCGTTGCCAGCAGGTCCAGAGAGGGGATTCTGCCACTTTACTCTGCTCTGGTGAGACCTCACCTGGAGTATTGTGTGCAGGTCTGGAGCCCTCAATATAAGAAGGACATGGACCTGATGGAGAGGGTCCAGAGGAGGGCCACAAGGATGATCAGGGGGATGGAGCACCTCTGCTACGAGGACAGGCTGAGGGAGCTGGGGTTGTTCAGCCTGGAGAAGAGGAGGCTCCAGGGAGACCTAATAGCAGCCTTCCAGTACCTGAGGGGGCCTACAGGAAGGCTGGGGAGTCTGTTTCCAAAGGCCTGTCGTGACAGGATGAGGGGCAATGGCTTTAAGTTGGAGAAGACCAGATTTAGATTGGAGATTAGGAGAGGGTTCTTCACTGTGAGGGTGGTGGAGCACTGGAACAGGTTGCCCAGGGAGGTGGTTGAGGCCCCATCCCTGGAGATATTCAAGGAGAGGCTCAACGAGGCCCTGGGCAACCTGGTCTAGTTGGGGGTGTCCCTGCTGACTGCGGGGGGTCGGACTAGATGGCCTTTGGAGGTCCCTTCCGGCCTGGACAATTCTGTGACTCCTGGATCTTTTATACTGAGCGTGTGGTCAGTTTTGGTCACCTGTTCTGTCCACTCCTCCTCATGGATGTGACCCTTCCACGCTTTTCCACTTCCAACCCTCCAAGGGGGCAAATAAGAAAATTAGCTGACCTTGGTTGTTACAGCAATTAGTACAAGGAAGGGCCTCTCTGCACACCATTCCTTGGCATAAACTAAAAACACAAGTTGCTGCGATTGAGAGACGGGACACTGCTTGATGCAAGCACGTTGCCGAATTATTATGGCTTTTTCTTCTACTTTTATACATATTAGAAACCATACACTCAGATCAAGGGATAGCACGTCCCTTGATGACTGATTGACTCCCCAGGCACCCACTAATTGCCGGTTAACAGTTTCCAAGTTTATCTCAAGTTAGGAAAACGGTGTCAAGATGACGTATGTATTGTTCAATGCAAGGTGGGCACTCTTTTGTTTCTTCTAAGTAAGACTGTTATCTTATGCCTCCCAGGGCTTGCCTCCAACAAGTCTTAACATGTCCTCCCTTTTCAGTTGAGCAACACTGGGAGCCCTGCAAAGGCGGGCTGAGCCATTTCCTTCAACAAGTCTTAGCCCTCTGAGAGCAGACAGTTTCTGCACCACGTGCTGTTAGTTTCAAAGCCTTCAGTTGGTTAGGAGAGGCTTGGCTGAAAAGCAAAATTACTGAACAGAAAACTGGCAAGTCTTAGCCCTCTGAGAGCAGACAGTTTCTGCACCACGTGCTGTTAGTTTCAAAGCCTTCAGTTGGTTAGGAGAGGCTTGGCTGAAAAGCAAAATTACTGAACAGAAAACTCGTTCTGTTTTCCCTCAAACCAGGACGCGAATGCACAGCTCCTGACCAAATCCCCTCTGCCCTCAAACCAGGTTTGAGGGAATGCACAGCTCCTGACCAAATCCCCTCTGCTGGCAGCTGTTGGGTCGAGGTGGATGCTACCAAGTAGCATCCCCTGCTGAGCTCCCCAGAGGAACAAGAGAGGAAATGACTGCTCAGCAAGGAGGGGGGGTTCATCCTTCCAGGGTGTGGGAGAGGGAAGAGAAAGCGGAGGTGGATCGGTGAAGGGAGGAAGGAGGTAGAGAGGTTTCTGTGGGGCTGAGGTATCCCTCGGCTGTAGATCAAGGCCCCTGCAGGCAGTGTTCATGTCACCTTCAGCTCGGGGCACACAGGCCACTGGTGGTGCCAGATGCCCTCCTGGAGCAAAAAAGCCCTGGCAGTAAGGGCCCAGGGCATCTCCTCTTGAGTCAGAAACTCCTGGTGGGCCCAGGTAGGGTGAGTATCTGTATCCAGTGATAAGCTAATCGTGCTTCTTAAATTAAAGTTTCTTTAAAAATGGTGAGGGGAGGTGTTCTGCTGTGTTTTTTTTCTCAAGAGGAAGACCTACCCGGCTAAGCCAACCAACCAACAGCAGCAGCGTTGGCAGGTTTCCTTTACTGACAGACACCTTTCTTTGCTGGGCAATGATCTGTGAGCTCATGAAAAAAACCCTACAGCATAAACATTACATTATACTAAAATAAATACAGTAACAAATTATATCCAAAGGAGAAAAAAAAAACAAAAACCAAAAAAACACACACACAAACCAACACAACCCCTTCACTTTGCTTTTACTAGCCTTATTACACAAATTACCGTGGGATTAAACTGCCTGAGGTCGGTACCTTACCTGGTAAATGGGTTCACGCAGTTGCAGTGAGTCACCTGAGCTGAGACTCCACCTTGGCTGAATAAACACACACAGGCTAATTTACGTTGCTAAATACTTTGTTGTGCATCTTCACCAATGTTATCCGCAGTACAGAGCCTTGGCCAGTTCCCACCATTGCTGAGGGCTCAGGATCCTGAGCTAAAACCCTCCAGGCAACCAGGTGAGGAGTGTGGTGCAGCCTTGGGGATGAACCCTGGCTCCCAGAATGAAGACCAAGCCCCGGTGACTCCTCTGAGGTGCCAGAGCCGCTCTGGAGAACACAGACAGAATGTGTAACTTCCATAGCCCAAACTCTAGACCATCAAGACATTTTGATTTTCTCCTTCCAATGCCCCCCCCAGAAAAACCATGAAAAACATCCAAAGGAAAAAGCCCAGCCAGTTTCCAGAGAGAGTATTCCTACAGAACTGAAGCACACAAAAGACACACACTATTTATATATATAAGATACAAAGTCAATGCAAAATTAAAGCTTTTCTGCCATTTATAAACCAATCAATCCTGCTGCAGCACTGGTTTTGCTGTTAAACAGGCAAAAAACTGTCCCCATCTCCCAGTCCCCCCTGAATGGGTGTGGAGTCCTTGCTCTCTGCACGTCCCCATAGCTAGGAGTATTTTCTATGTAGAACACCAGAACAGTCCTCTCTGTCCCACCAAACCCCTGCACAAGGGTGCCAGCACTTTAAAAACAACTGTATCTCAGTGACCTATTTCAAAACTAGAAGGCTTCTCTGCCCCGTACCCAGCCACGTTTGTGACACAGCAAAAATTTCACAGTTCTCTGTGTTTGTTTTTATTTCAGATCACCTTTCAGCTTTGCCTTCACACCTACACCATGGGAAGCTGCAAAAATTTCTAGCACTGATGCTGCAGCTTTATGCCCCCCCCCCTTTTTTTCTTAAATGTCTGTGTAAATAGCAGCCTTTATTTCTCAGCTGCCCCATCTTATAACTCACATAGTAAATTATGAATGAGATTTTGAAACTATTTTTATTTCGTTAAATGAAATGAATGACATTCGTTCATCAGTCCTCTGACACAGGCAGAGGATTTTTGCATAGAAAAAACTATTCCATTAACTATAAACAAAGTGAGTTTACCAGTTTGAAAAGTGATCAGATCTTCCTTCACTAGTTAACAGTGGCTGAAAAAAATAACTACAATTGTCTAACCCAAAAGTCTCACTTTGTCCACTAAAAGCTGAGGGAAATGGAATAAATGAGTCCATAAATGCAGCCAGCTGCTAAGCTACTGAAAACAAAGCCAAAGAGAAATAATTTTGCCTCCTCCAGACTTTTGCTCTCTACCATGAGTGGTCAGGAGCTGCCTCCTCTGCCCTGAAAAGCAAAAGCTTCCACGAACATCTCCAGGACCAGGGTTTTGGTGGTTTTCCCCCAGGTTTCTTTAACATCTGCTGCTGCTTTTTGGTCACGTCTTGTCCTGATGCAGCCTCTCAGCAAGAACAGGCTTTGCTGGGACTGAGCCTGGCCCTGCATTTCGGTCACAGCCCTGAGGCCACAGCCTGGCTGTAGATCTACTTAGGCAGGTGTTTCTGCCAATTGATGGGGTCAACAGACCCCAGTAAAAAGAGCAGGCTTATTTTACTCTCTATTTCAAGGTAATATAAAAATAACGTAATGCATTCAGGTAAAACAATAAGCTTATTATACTCTAGCAAAGAGAATAAGCAGGGTAATGTACCTCATCATGGAATAATATAGCGAGAGTAAAACAAAGCAGGATAAAGCACCTAATCGTTACTACGTAAGGTTAACTGTAGTAATTAAGAAAGATACATCACCAACTGTGCTAATACTTTACCATCATCCAGATCCGCAGTCGCTGGGGAGCCCCGGTTGCAGCGAGTATTTGGAGATCCTTTCCTGGCAACGGGGAGGCCCAACGCAGTGCGCCCACTTGCAGGTGAGGCCTACAAAGTCGCTGCAAGAGGGTCCAGCTTTTATACAGCTGAATAAACAATAAACATCTTTCAAAACTCCAAGTGCGGGAACTTCTGTTGCCACCCTCCCTGTGGGATTCCCCCCAAACCCGGCCAGGGCTCAAGGAGGGGCCCAAGGGAGTTTTTCTATCTATTTTGGCCTTGACCACGTATCTCTCAACAAGTAACATGCCTATAAATAAAGAACTTAGCAAGGCCAGACACCTGTTTTCACAGCCTTGCCACACACCTCTAAATAAAGATTGTTCTGCTGGTTACCCCTACGCAATAAGCATTACAGTAAAGCTTTATAGATTAGCATCGATACATATATTCATACTAAAATAGCTCAGTAATACATTGCATATACGATTAATACTATGTATATTAGCTATATTGTTGGGTTGTGAGGCTCCATCTAGAGGTCAACTTTAGTTTGAGGCCTGTTGTTCAGGCCTCAGTACTTCAGCAGGTGAGTAATTAATGTCATATAGCCCATTTCTATTGCTAGGAAAGGCTTTTTCCTCTGAGTTGTGGCTGAGCTCCTGCCTCCAAACCAGCGTTTGGAAGCCCTGGCATTGTCCTTCATGCTCACTGCAAAGCTTCTAACCAGTAATTTTCTTTATTGCGTCCTCAAGCTCCTATTACAGAAAAAAAAATCAGACTGTGAACAAAGGCTGTGAGTCAAGTCTAACTCATGACCTCCCACAGGCTCGAGGCAATAAAGCTTCCACTGGCTTTATATGCCAAGACTTAAATGTCTGGCGGACAAAATGTTCTGGAAAAATGATGTGCCTTCTACCAACATATTTTTCTGGCATGTACTAAACCAGTGCTTTACACACAGTTTATGTATCTATCGCCCACCTCCTTTGGGCTGCTTTTTGCACCGGGGCAGTTTTCCAGCATGTCTGTTGTGGGCAGGAAGCTGTCAGAACTGGTGACAAATTGCTGCAGCACATTCCTGCCCGACGGGCGGCATTTTTGCTCTTCCCTGGCAATGCTGTCTAGCATGACTCCACCCATGGCCTTGGGCTTCCCTGGCACACCAAACAGCATCACAGAGTCACCTAGGTTGGAAGGGACCTTTAAGATCACCTAGACCAACCACCAACCTTACTTTGACAAAAAAAAAAACCAAACACAACACTAAACCACATTCCCGAGCACCGTGTCAACCCGTCCAGGGTTGAACACCTCCGGGGATGGTGCCTCAACCACCTCCCTGGGGAGCCCATTCCAAGGAAATCCTTTCAGTGAAGAAATTTTTCCTAATATCCAACCTGAACCTCCCCTGGTGCAACTTGAGGCCATTTCCTCTTGTCCTATCGCCTGTGACTCGGGAGGAGATCGACCCCCATCTCTCTAGAACCTCCCTTCTCACAAAAACCTGTCCCACCAGGTGGCAGAATCACAGACTCACGGAATTGTCAGAGTTGGAAGGGACCTTCTAGAGACGATCCAGTCCAACCCCCCTGCCAAAGCAGGGTTGCCCAGAGCACATCACTCAGGAGCATCCAGGTGGGGCTTGAAGATCTCCAGAGAAGGGGACTCCACACCCTCCCTGGGCAGCCTCTTCCAGGGCTCTGCCACCCTCACCCCAAAGAAGTTCTTCCTCACATCTCACACCTGCTCCTGTTTCGGTAGTGCTCGCCTGCCAGTGTGGCTTCCTGGCAGCAGTCCCCCACTGTCTCAGCGAGGCCACCTTTGCTGTGGAAAAGCTCAGCCAGCTGTAAAGCCTGCACAGCCACCTGAAGTTTGATTTGCTTGTCAGCTCCAGAGCCCAGATCCAGTCCACCCCAGCACGGGGAGGAGTGCTGCTTGGTCAGTTTGCTGATTGTGACACATTCCTCTACTCCCTTTTCCATGCAGAACCTGATGAAGCTGACCAAGAAGATCCCACTCAGAGTGTTTGCTGCTGGCTGGAATTTGCTCTGAGGATCCACAAAACCAAGACAGTCCTTCAGCCTTTGAGATGCATGGACCACGCCTTGGCTGAAGACTTCACAGATGACTAGAGTTTCAGCCTTGTTCTCTTGGTTGTCTTCGTGTGAGACCTTCTGGCCCATTTCGTGTGCAGGAGGAGGTCATTTCCACATGCAGAGAGCCTCAGGGAAGTCTCTGCCTTTTCCAGTGAAGGCTTTCTGGGTGCAGGGCTCAGCCAGCCCTATTAAGCATGCACAGGTTACCTGCCACCTTCCAGATGAAGGTCATGGCAGCAGCAGAGCTGCCGTGACCATGGGGCAGACAGGCTTTCTCCTGGGTGTGTTTCTCCACAGCTGACTGGGCAGCCACCAACCCAACAGGCCCAGTAACTTCCTGAATTCACCTGGGCTTCTTTTCCTTACTGTTAATTCTGGCACCATTTCTTTAGACCATGCTATCCCATTCCAGTCTGACCTTATCTCCTTTGAGCTCCTTTCTAGGACTCACTGGAGAAGCCATTTTATTGGCACTGGGTGTTTCCAGGAGATGGGAAAATCCCCCAGAGATGAGCACACATCCCAACCTGAAGAATTGCACAGGGTACTGGAAATGACATCGTGGCCTTTTTTGATGGGCCGTTGCCCGTATCCTACCATTTACTGCTGTTACTGTTGGTGGCATCAGTTGTGCCACGGCAACGCACATGGACGGGGCTGGACTTTGGGCTCAACGGAGGAGCTCGCGTTGCTGCTGCCTGTAACTGGCTTATCTCAGAAGCTTGGGCAGACAGTGCACTACCACACACGACTATCAAATACAAGTATGCAAAAAAAAGAAGATTCCTAACCTTTAAAAAAAAAAAAATCCAGTCTCCCTATCTTTGAAAGCTGAAGGTGTGTTACCGCTGCGGCAGGAGCCACCCCTGTTCAGCTCTGATGTTGCCGATGCCAAATGCACCACTGTGGTCTCTTTATCAGCCTGGGACCTCACCACCTTTCTCAAGAAACAGGCTCAGTTCTGCTGAATGCTCCTCTTCCTCCTCCTCTTCATTCTGAAGGAGTGATCTGCCTTTCTCTGCCCTCTTGATTCTCATTGCTCAAAATGTCTTTATTTGATATCTCTCTCTTCTTCTGCCTACAGATGTTCTTGTGCTCCTGCCACTCTAGGGCAACATCTTCTCAAGGGCATGGGCTGGTTAGTCCCGATGCTGCCCTTGGGTTCCTCTCTCTAAGAAACACATCATGTCCTACATATTATGTGTCTTCTCTTCCACAGGTCTTAAAAAGTGTCATGGGCCCACCCCCATTCCTTTACGACCTTCTCACAGTTATCGTAAGGGATCATGCTGCTTCTTCTGATGTTGTCTCTGATTGTAACTCTAATTTCCTTTTTATTCAAGGGTTCCCCAGCACCTGATACTCTTCTTGCTGACCTCCCCTTCAAATCTGCTGGCAACTCAGGTTTTACTTCTTAGCTGCCTCAAAGAGCAACTATCATCTTCTTCCTGCCAACTCAGAGTAAATGGGCTCAGCAGGAAAAGTTATTGCTACAAGTGAAAATGCCAAAGTACTAAGACGAAGCATAAAATATGCACAAAACATTCATAACAAGTGGTGTAAGGCATAAAAAGCATGCAGGCAGGAGAAGTGCAACTTCTCTCCTACAGGGAAAGGCAGGATGCAACAATATCTAGTGGAAATCAGAAGAGGCATTCCAGAGGTTATTCTGGATTATTTCTCCATTCCAAAGCATATATACATAATTTTAGCAAACAAACAAACAAAAAAGCTGGGTTAAATCTCCATAGGGTTTTGATTGATACCCATCTATCTTTTCCTCATCACCGTAAAGGAATAGACAACAAAAAAGTATTATGTTCTAGATTTCAAAGTGTTTATCCTCAGTGTTCCCACTGGAACATCAAGCTGAATGAAGGTCACGAGACAGGGATCCTACAACTTCTGGTCTGTCATCTGATCATCATTTGTACCTGCACGCCAGCAACGTGTAGTTTGGGGAAGCTCACCTTCTACCAGCAAAGCAGCTGGAGCTCCTGTGGGTGCTGAGGGCTGCCAGGGAAAGGAACGACACCTGGGACCAGAGAGGTTGTTGCCCTTTCCAGCAAGAAGGGCCAGAGCTGGTCCTTCCTTTGGCACCCTGTGAGGACTTGCTGAGGAGCACACAATGAGCAACGGGGGATACTTTCTAATCACAGCATACCAAACAACCTGAGGTGGTTCAAATCAGCATCCCAGAAATAAGTAGAAAGACTTGGGGTAGTTGGTTTCTTAGCTGGTAGCTGAGTCCTTCTGCAGGCACTATTGACAAACGAACTAATGAGTCCACAAAAAAGGTGCGATTTTGTCCCTTCTCCCCCCTCTTTGTCTTTTAAATAGAACAAAACGAGCTTCCCAGGATAATAAAAAGGAAAAAAAAAGAAGATACATTAAAAGGAACCAGTTTCCAGAAACATTTGGCATTTATTGGATTTTACATGGCAATACACAGTAGCTATGTTGCCCTCTTCAAACACGCACAAATTAAAATACCCCAAAGGTATCAATTGTGTGCACATGCACACATACACTTTCTGACTTGATCACTTGCTTTCAAAGTCTGCCCCATAAAATAACCAAGGTTCAGATGACAGGCAGCTTCGAGGGGATGAGCTGGCTTCCAACCAGTGAATGTAGGAAGGGGTTGTTTGGAGCAGAATGCTAATTGCACTGGACTTAAATAAACCATCATATGCTTGCTAATTCCAGCACACAGTCTTGTCTCACTAGCCTCCCCCTTTTTTTTTTTCCTCTTGTCAATGTCCAAGCCATGTTCACCAGCCAGTGTCTACTGAGAGCGAATCTGGAGGAACATCTTTACTCAGGAGCCGTCACCACATCTTCCCAGTGCTTCTGCAGCACTTGGGAAAGCAGGCTCGTAGGCCCAACTTACACTGTAAATAATCACTATATCGCATGGTATTCCCAGAAAGCAAGCCCTGAATCCACATCCCAAGCATCTGCACCCTAACGCTGACGGCAGGCGTTACACAAGGTGGTATTTCTGCTCAAATAAAACAGCTCAAACACCCCCAAGACTGCAGAGGAAGAAACAACAGAGAGAGCAAGTTGTTTATGGACAGAATTAGTCAGGAATATTGAATAAAGCATCCGTCGTGATCTGTCTGCACACAAATGGTAACCAGCATAAAGTATTTTAGGTATACATCACGGATTGTTTGCCTGGCTTCAGTAACTTAAAGATGGCAGCACCTGGTACTACGTGTAACACAACCAGTCCACATCAAATATTTCCTCTTGGTACATCAGTAACAGCAACAGCGTACACTGCACGTCCTGCAGAGAAACAGGCTGGTAACAGCTTATGAGGATACAATAACATCGTGCTAGAACGCGTCTCCAGTCTACCCCAACATCTGACGGGAGCTCCGTGGAAGCCCCTTCTTTCTTCCTTTTCTAGCCTTGTTAGTAGTTTTTCAGAAATACCCACAAAATCAGCACAAATCTAACATGCCTCGTACCGTACCAGAGCGTGTTGGAAACGGTCTCACCTCCAGCAAGGAGAGCGATGAAACGAGTGACAAATGCTTGGTGAAGCAACACACCACCACGAGGGACAATTCCAGCTGTACTTGTTCTGCCTTTACAGAGCAAAGAAGCTTCATGCCACTGTGCTAAAATACATGCAACATTCAACACCACATGGTTCACCACTGTGATAAAACAGTGGGGTTTTTCTGTTTGATTTTGGCTAGGGCACCTCGCAATACCCGAAGGCTGGCAAAAGACTTCCACTGGGTGGGTGGGATTTTTAAAATCTGACGATCTTCAAAAGCAGAGGAGCTGTGGTTTAAGGAGGTAAAATGATGAGCAACATGTTTGTTATTTCAATTTTTGAGGACAAGTCCTACTTCAGGTTTAATATTATGAAATAATATATTTCCTATATATTTCTCTATATAACTTTATTATTTTTTTTTTTGCAACTACACCATCTTTACGTTAGTCACAGCACAGAAACATCCCTTCCATACGCAGGGAGCACTCTCAACTTTGAGAAAATTTTTTAAGTGACCGAAGTGTTAATAACCTTGTTTGAATGCTCTAACTACTGCTGCTGGGAACAAGAAAGAAAACGTTTTAAAATGTGCAGTTTCCACGAGAGTCACTGCTAGAAAAAAACATGCTTTATAATTGTTCCCTCCCAAATGGAACATTCATTAAACTGTGCACTTAGTAAAAAAAGCAACAAAAGCAAACAGTTCCAAAGGTCAGCCTGCATTTTCCAGTAACCAGCTGGTATGCAAACTGGCATCTTTTTACAACCCTTGCCCCTTCCCCTACACCTCAAACTTTCCATCACTCTCTCTCACAAAATTTAAATTTTCGCTTTTATATGTACTTCATATACTTCGTTTGTATTTTTTAATTTTTTTTTTTTTTATAAAACAGTATAAAAATAAGAGCAACAGTCAAGAGCTACCGGGGAGTTTACACAAGACATGGATGACTAAAATCCTACATTGGATACTGTAGGAAGGGCAGACCTGGTATTTGTGCTGAACAAATGCACTTGAAAAAGGGCAGTAATGTCTTTTTTTTCAGCTGAGAGCTTAGAGAAAGCTGATACACAATATCTACAGACACAATGCTTCCACCTAACGTCTTCTGTTATTTTGAAACAGTATGAAGGATTATCTGAGGCTGTGAATAAGCAAAAGGAGCACTATGATACCATGTAGATTTAAATGCAACACTCTGAAACGTATCATCAATTTGTACATTAAATATAGTAAAAACAATTACCATTAATGAGTGTCTGGGTGTTTCTTATGGCAACTTTAGAATAGGCACCTTTTTTTTTTTTTCTTTTTTTTTTAAATTCTCCACTCCAATATTACTTCTAACAAACAGAAGCAAGAGCAATGTAATGTACATGATCTGCTGCCCATCACGAATAATGATGATGTTTCTTGCACACAGGTCAGTGAGCCTTTGTCAGTGCCTGGTGGTTACTGTCACATGTTGGAGTCCTCATCTGTTATACTGGTGCTAGGAGAGCGAGTCACAAAGTCTTTAAACATTTCGTCTTCTTTCAACATATGCTAGAAAGGAAAAGGAGGGAAGAGTCAAGTTTCAGGCCCTCACAACTCAAACCAAGCACATGGGACAAACGGTGCTGTCACCCCTGCCAGCCACCCCTTTGGTTCCGTGGAGGACATTCTTCACCCCTGCTGGTTCTTGACCAGCTTGTGGCTCGGTCCCCTTTCTGCTGGCCCAACGGGCTGGGGGACCACAAGCTGGGGCTGGGCTTCCACCAAGAAAACGTGCCGTGACCCTCAGTTGGCAACCCACCACCCAAGGGCAACTCGCTGACCTAATGCCGAGTGCCCTGTCCTCCAGGAGGGTGGAGAGTCAGCAAAGAGGACTAGTGACCATGGGCCACCACCCCCATCTGGGGCAACCTCCCAGCCAGGATCATAGAATCATAGAATTTCCCAGGCCGGAAGGGACCTCCAAGGGTCATCTAGTCCAACCTCCAAAGGATGGGCAGGTATCTTCCTCAATCGCTAATTTTTCTTTTATTTTCCCCTCTGTCCCTGTACAAAACCCAAAGGACCTCAGCTGACCCCTACTTCTGATGAGGCTTCCCTATGCCCATATTTTATATGTATTTTATATACTTCACAGTATTTTATATCCTTCAGCTCCAGATGCCAGTGGCGCTTCACTTATCCAAAGACTGGCTCCTGCTGTGCACTGAAATCCATCAAAGCAATTGCCCCCGAAAGTACAGAACTCAGCTGCTTGACAGAGCCAGTAATAGCAAGAAAAGTTGTAATTAGTGTATTAAATAGCAATGCTAATGGTGACTGCCAAGGGTTTTATACCCATCTTGCAGAAAGAGAGATCTTATTCCACAGACCCCACTTTTAAGCCTTACTGTCAAGTTGTTGATGCCTTCAGAAAATGCTCCTATTTGCCTCACTGTCCCTTCTGAATCTTCCATCTACAAAAAAAACCAGATAATGAATCAATAATAAATACATTGTATGCCACGACAGGGTGGCAAATAAGTGCAGCACATAATGGAAATGCTTGATTACACCCAACTTAGAGCACAGAAGGAGTGTGCCCTGCCAGGAGAAGACAGCTGTGTCCTAAAGGAGCCTCCCTGGACCGAGAGACACTTTTGTTAGTAATGTTGGGTGACTGCCACAAGTCAGGACCTTCATGGGCCTAAGCAAAAGAAAGGCTTCCCTGAGAGAAGGCAGGCTTTCCCATCAAACCTTACCTGTTCCAGCCTGTCCAGATCATCATCGTCATACACTCGGATATCCAGGCCAGGCTTAAAACCCTTCTTTGAGCCACTTCCAGATACCCGCCCCAGCTCCATAGGACACACATACTCTTCCACATCATCTTGCTTCTTCTTCCGTAGGCTTCCAAAATTGCTGAAGGTAAGTTTCTTCGGCTTACAAGTGAAGAGAAAATGGAAAATAAATTAGAGAATCAGCAAAACCTAGCAGATCTCTTACTCTTGCACTGGCATTTCAATGATGAAGGGTCAAGAGCCCACTGCTCTCCTAAACAAAGATCTTTTGAGTAGCTACATCTCATGATAATTGCATCTGAAAGAAGACGTGTCCCCTCATTCTACCACTGTTAAGACAAAACCATTTAAACGATCCCAAATGAGGTCAGAATTCCACTGCATTAAACCATGAGCATGTAACAATAAGAGGCAGTATTCCTCCCAACCTCTGTCCTACAGTGCAGACAGAAAGACAATACACAAGAGTGCTCACAAGTGAGGCTGAGATATGGTGTGTTCACAGCAGACACAAGTGCCAAACCCAGATCTGCTGAGTCCTGCTCTCCTTAGCAGCCAGTCCCTTTTCTCAGACTTCACTGAACTGCCCTCCAATCACAAAGCCAGCACACCAGATATCCGAATGTCTGTCTGGAAGCTCCTGTACTCACCCAGAAGAAGTGACCTACCTTTACTTTGGCCGTTGCTGTTAAGAGGACATAGTCAAGAGATTCCATGGCCTTGCGTTTCTGCTGCTGGGCCTCCTGCCCAATAAGGAGGTTGAAATGAGTAGCCAAATGCCGTCTCAGTAGCGTCTTGTTTGGTGGGATGTTCAGCAGCTGTGCCATGGTTTCTACATTGAAACGAGGCTCCAAAACCTATTAAGCAAATCACAGAGAATCCAGCTGAAGCCAGTACTGTCTGATGAGGTTCTCAAGGATATCAACAGGCACACCCCTCTTGGTTGCTTCCTAAGGTTGCTTTGGGGTTTTTGTTCATATTTTAGAGGAAACATACAGCAAGAGGGAGAAAAGAGGATTAACTAGTTAAAGGATTCACAAAATGCTATTTCCAGGCTTTCCTTCTGGAGTTTAAATAGAAAAAAAAATGGCAGGTAAGAAGAAAATAACAGATAAATCCACCCTTAACTCAAATGTAACGTGTGAAGCTGTCACAAAATGTTTATCCAACATCCCCTTTAATTCTGGAAGATGTAGCCAGAGGAACGATGGAAAATAGACATAAAATCACCACAATAAACTTCTGCAAGTGTAAATCTCTTGTCTGGAGTATCTGATGCTAGAGCAATTTAAAGCAATCCTGATTTGACACTGAAATCACAAATTTTACAAAAGTAACAAGCCTTCTGCACAAAATAAAAACATATCCAGGTCTAGGAAGGAAGATAATGGCTGTTTAACATCTTGATAGCAGCATAAAGCATCATAGGACAGGAGGTGGAGAACGCCCTACCTAAATTAAATGGTGAGGGAAATACAGATAATCAAACCCATTGCTGCCCGCACTAATCCTGCCCATTTACACCCATAAAGATATTTATGACCTTTAAACTATAGAGTACTAAATTTTGACAGTGACTCCTTATTAAGCAGAATAAGAAGCTAAGGTGTGTGCGACAAAGATAACGTCAGAACTTTGCTCTAGCAATTCTCAGCCATATTTTTTTTTTTAATAATATGGAACAGGCCAGCCTAAAACCTTACCATTAGTCCTCCGTGCACACCACTCCCCCGCAGGTTGGGGGCATACTCTGCCAGATCAACAGAGCGTAACCACTCCATCACACGGTGATTGGTCCACTGGGTGACTTCAGAAGGTGTGACATTATTCTGTGAACAAGAGGAACGGGCAGTTAAGGAGACTTTCCGACTCACCTGTCCCAGCCCCAACCTCTACCAAAACAAAACTCTCCTGCCCTAATGAACGCAAGCCCACTTTGCTCTTGAGAAAAAAACCCTCTTTTTGGATTGCTATCTTGCATCAATACCGAGATGGATCTGGACAGTGGGCAGGTCTTCTGCTTCATGAAGCAGGTGTTATTCTTCATGCCATTTGATTATCCTGCTCTGCATTAGGACTACTTGCAATTTCTGCCAGTAGAACTGAGAACGTAACTAGCTCCATGAGCCGCTGTGCTTTTCTTGCAGATACACATTGTGAATCTAAATCCAAACCTAAATCTAAATCCAACTCCAAGAGTCTGGGTTGCCTCATCATCCATTGCCCTATCCAGCATATGCTACTTCCAAAACAAACTGATAGCAGTCTCTTGCCTGGTAACAGAACCAAACTCCTTTTACACAGAAAATTTTGATAGTGTCATCAATTTTGCAGAGGGTTACAGAAGACTTACAGTAACATTGCACTGAGTTCTGCTCCAGACAGCATATTAGAGACTAAGCCGAAGGAGCCAGCTATTGGGTAGGCAGAAGAGTGAGAGATTTCGCAAGAAGACATGAGTCTGGGGCCACAACAGGTGGAGGAAACGAGAGAGCAGAGCAGGAGTAATCAGAAACATCAGGGAAAATCCTAGAGAATTCCTCTTCACAGCTTCATCTTAAAGCAGTACCTCATCAGATGGCCTCCTGCGCAGACAGTTGGGTTCAAAGTTATTTATTCTCAAAACCTGAATGGCTCTTTTGATGCTGAGATGGTGGAGGACACTGACAACTTTCAAGGACAACAAGTCATCCTGTTGAAGAGGAAGTGGGAGTTAATAAATATGAATGTGCTTATTGGTGGAACCAGCATCTGACTGAATCACAGAATCTTCATGGTTGGAAGGGACCTTTGAGATCTTCAAGTCCAACCACAAAAACCAAAAAAAACCCACAACCCCCCCCCCCCCAATTAAAAAACCCACAAACAAAAAACCACGCCCCAAAAAACCCAACAGACAGACAGAAACCAACTATCTTGGGCACTAGAGCATGCCCTGAAGTGCCACGTCTACACAGTTCTTAAATCCCTCCAGGGATGGTGACTCCACCACCTCCCTGGGCAGGCTGTTCCAGTGCCTGACCACCCTCTCAGGAAAAGTCATTCTTCCTCAGATCTAATCTAAACCTCCCCTGCCCCAACTTCAGACCATTTTCCCTGCTCCTGTCATTATTCCCTTGGGAGAAGAGGCCAACCCCCACCTCTCTCCACCCTCCTTTCAGGGAGTTGTAGAGGGCAAGGAGGTCTCCCCTCAGCCTCCTCTTCTCCAAACTAAACATGCCCAGTTCCCTCAGTCTCTCCTCATATGACTTGTTCTCCAGACCCCTCACCAGCTTGGTGGCTCTCCTCTGGACACGCTCCAGCACCTCAGTGTCCTTCCTGTGGTGAGGGGCCCAAACTGAACCCAGCCCTCGAGGTGAGGCCTCACCAGTGCCCAGTCCAGAGGCACCATCACTGCCCTGCTCCTGCTGGCCACACTGTTCCTGACACAGGCCAGGGTGCTGTTGGCCTTCTTGGCCACCTGGGCACACTGCTGGCTCCTGTTCAGCCCACAGGCCACCAACACCCCCAGGTCCTTTTCTGCTGGGCAGCTCCAGCCACTCCGCCCCCAGCCTGTAGCGCTGCAGGGGGTTGGTGTGACCGAAATGCAGGACCCAGCACTTGGCCTTGGTGAACCTCATCCCATTGGCCTTGGCCCATTGATCCAACCTGTCCAGGTCCCTCTGATCCTCAGAGAGAGAGAGGGGTGGGAGATCAACACTCCCACTTAGTTTGGTGTCACCTGCAAACTTACTGAGGGTGCACTCGATCCCCTCATCCAGATCATCAATAAAGATATTAAACAAGACTGGCCCCAAAACTGAGCCCTGAGGGACACCACTGGTGACCAGCCACCAACAAGATTTCACCTCATTAATCACAGCTCTGGAGGAAACTGGTTTGACCCTGGCTTAAAATAGCACATCTGACACATTCTGGGGTAAGATTTTAATAATGTCAAACAGTCTGTGAGAAAATAAAAACTTCCCATGTTGCTCAGTACTAGCTTCTGGGTGATGTTCTTCACGTAGGGTACAGATCTTAGTACAAGAAACCTGGGGTAATGAGGAAGGGAGAGGGTGAGATATCATCCTCATCATTAGAGCCAAGGACAGCTCTGCAAACCCTGTGCATCAGGCTCAGCTGGCATTTGCATTTAATCCTGCCAAAAATTTTAATACTACAAACATCCAGCTAGAAGTTTAACTGAAAACAATAAATGATGTTGAAAGTTGAAGCATTCTGTATGAGTAGAATGAAAAAAAAAAGAGAGAAGAAATAAAATACAAAGGTGTGTCAGGCTGGTTTCCCACAACCGCAAGTGATAAATGTTTGTTAAAATGCTTGTTGTAAGTGATGGAACGATGGAAAGGGTGACCATACCAGGCTGTGGAGAGGCTTACCCAGCTCACCATCACTGTGTAGCTCCTACCTTGCACTGGCACCTGCTATGGTTTGATGGAAGGAGGGCAGGTTGGTGAGGAGCAAATCCCCCCTCACACATGCCCAGGCAGCACGCTGGACACACGGGCAGCCTGAAGGCAAGTGACAAGTCACTGCAAAGCAACCTGGCTGTGCCTTCACACATTTTTCAGCATGGGATGAGCCACGTCTCACACATCGCAAGGCAAGAGCCTGCAAAGGCACGGCCACACGCCTTCCTCCAAGGCATCAGTGATATTAACAAAAGCAGATGATCCTTTCCCCAAAACCTTGATCCTCGCAATGTTTTTTACTTAAACATTCATCTCACAGAGGACTTATTTTACAGCTTGCGCAGACTGGCTGTTTTGGCTCCCATCAGTGTCCTTGGAGTGTCAGGCATCTCTTAGGACAATTCATGTCATGCCAAAGAATGAGATGGTGCCTCACAGTGCTCCTCTCGCTGCACTGACCACAGGGCACAGACAACTGCATTCAGCTGGACAGGCAGCTTTTAGAAGTCAAGAGCCATGAGAGATTAGTTCCCCTCTTCATGACCACAGAGGGAGGAACTAATAGTAGCAAGCAGGAGTTTTCCTTTGGCTCCATTAAAGTTCCCTCTTCTCCTTCTTGTACTCAGGGCTCCTTCAGACCACTAAGGAGGGGAGAGATTGGAAGTGGGCAACACGGGTTTACCAAGGGTAAATCATGTATGACCAATCTGATAGCCTTCTATGATGCCATAACCGGTTGGTTGGATGAGGGGAGGGCAGCAGATGTCATCTACCTTGACTTCAGCAAGGCTTTTGACACTGTCTCCCATAACATCCTCATTGGGAAACTGAGGCAGTATGGGCTGGATGAGGGGACAGTGAGGTGGATTGAGAACTGGCTGCTCGCTGCACTGACCACAGGGCACAGACAACTGCATTCAGCTGGACAGGCAGCTTTTAGAAGTCAAGAGCCATGAGAGATTAGTTCCCCTCTTCATGACCACAGAGGGAGGAACTAATAGTAGCAAGCAGGAGTTTTCCTTTGGCTCCATTAAAGTTCCCTCTTCTCCTTCTTGTACTCAGGGCTCCTTCAGACCACTAAGGAGGGGAGAGACAGAGCCTTCTGGCACCCGAGGGGGGCTCAGCTCACAGGACACATGTGGTAGACAATGGCAAAGGAGACAAAATGTTTAGGTTAGGCTCAAAGTTAAAAAAGACTGTTGGTGGTATCCAACCCAGAAAACCACCAGGGAGTCCTGGTGGACAACAGGATGACCACGAGCCAGCAATAGACCGTTGCGGCCTGGGGGGCATCAGGAAGAGTGTGACCAGCAGGTTGAGAGAGGTCATCCTGCTCCTCTGCTCTGCCCTGGGGAGGCCCCATCTGGAGCACTGGGTCCAGTTTGGGGCTCCTCAGTTCCAGAAGGACAGGGAACTGCTGGAGAGGGGACAGCAGAGGGCTATGAAAATGATTAGGGGACTAGAACATCTTTATTATGAGGTAAGGCAGAGGGACTTGGGTCTTTTTAGTCTGGAGAAGAGAAGACTGAGGGGGGATCCGATCAAGGCTTATAAATACTTAAAGGGTGGGTGTCAGGAGGATGGGGCTGGTCTTTTTTCAGTGGTGCCCAGGGACAGGACAAGAGGAAATGGGCACAAACTTGAATATAGCAAGTTCCACCTCAACATGAGGAGGAACTTCTTTCCTCTGAGGGTGGCAGAGCCATGGAAGAGGCTGCCCAGGGAGGTGGTGGAGTCTCCTTCTCTGGAGACATTCAAACCCCCGCTAGACACGTTCCTGTGCAACCTGCTCCGGGTGGACCTGCTCTGGCAGGGGGTTGGACTGGATGATCTCCAGAGGTCCCTTCCAACCCCGTATCATTCTGTGGTGTGGCCAGTGGCTGCTCACACGGGAGGGACGAGGGGAAGACTGGCAATAGTGGCTGGTGGCAGTGCCACCTCCTCAGCCACAGGCAGCTGTCTCTTGGGGCCTGCTGCTGCCACGACCCCCCTTATTGTGTGGGGTGTTGGGGTGTGTTGGGAGCCGGGGCTGCCACTGGGGCAAGGCCTGGGGGAGGCTGAGAGGAGGAGAATGTGGGAAGGCAAGAAGGACGCTTGCAGAGGCACGTGGTAGGACATGGATCCTGGTGGGGTGCAAAGAAGGTTGCCGTTGCTGGTGAATGGACCCAAAGGGAGCAGGAGGAAGGTGGAGGCTGGGATGGAGAGGGAGGAGGATGTTAAGTGCATATATAGTATCTATGTAGTCACAACAATAGGCACAGTGAAATTGGGTCTCTCTAGTCTAACCTGGTCTTTAGTGAGCTATCTGGAGGTAGCAGCGTGCATTGAAGTGGGGAGAAGCTTACAACACAAACAAGATGTCAGGAAAAGAAATGGCATTTACTCACCACGCTCATGTAATGGAGCATTCGGCCGTCCACCTTTCCTTCATCAAACTGGGTCTTATACTGGGGGAGGCCGATGTCATCCAGCCACCCTAAGGCAGAGACAGACGCTCATGTTAGTGTGGTAACCAGGACAGCGAGCACCAGTTAGTGTTATTCCCACTCTTTGAGCCCCAAATTAGTCACGATTAGGAACCCCTATCAAAAGTTGCTGTTTCAGCGTGTAATAAAATCTTACTGGTAACCCAGTGGTAATCCAGTTTTCCATGATTGTTTTCCTCTTCAGACCCGAGTGCCTGCAGAGCAAGCTGAAGCTTCTTCCGATGCAATGGGTGCTTTATCCCAAGCTCCTGTGAAAGGAAGGAAAGCAGCAAAACTAGAGAGAATGCTGTATTTTATTTCTCCCTCTGCTTAATTACAAATGGTTTCAGAGAGTCAGCTTGTACATGGTGCTTCCTGGTGACTGGCAGGTGTATTTGCTATTTCCCAAACACCAGCATCATTTTAGCACACGTTCAGCACTAGAGAAAGGCCCACTCACTGGGGTGGATTAATTTCAAAACCTAGTGGATTCCGAACTGTATGAAAATATAAAACATATTAGCATTCAGAGAAATACTTGATGGGATTACTTCCTTCCCTCCTACTTAGGCAGGTAAGGTTAAAAGAACTATTTAGTTGAGAGCACATGAAGGTCCCAGAAACTACTGAAATTTATGAACATTTCCAGATGTGTAACACCTTCCCCAGTCTAGTTGCAAGTGCAGCCATTCCAGGATCTCTACAATCCCACAGGCACTTTCACAGGTAGTTACCTCTGATAAGATTAGTGCAGGCTGCTGTGTCCATATCGCGCTTTTCTTACTCTGGTTGTAGTGGTAACTACAACTTTGAATTGCCTCACTCCTTCGCTGAGAAATCAGGGTTACTATTCGGTGAGGATAGTGACTTTTAAAAGCTGAAAATTCAAATGCTAGCAAAAGGCTGATTCAAAGCATAGACTGAATCAATTTTTTAAATGTTTCCAGTTTTAGAAAACAAGACGTAAACAATTCTATAACAATGTAAGACAAAGAAACCAATCTCCCTTCTGTGTAACAAATCCTCATTCCTCTTTGTGTAAAATGTGCAGAAAATATAGTCAGACCCACACAGCAGCTTTTTACACAGCCATAAACTAACAGTACCATACACAAATGCTAATGAATCTACAATCCCAGATGACAATGAGGCACTCCTGTGTGCAGATTTTTAAAGTGGCATAGCCAACTGATATATTCATGCTTAATGAAGTTAAATCACATATTTTTAATTATTAGTTTCATTACAGAGCATTACCTTTCTATGAAACTTCAACTAAAATGAAACAATTTGGCATCACTGCAGATGAAAGTGTTTTCAAAATTCATCTTTTTAATTTATTTTACTGGGTGCACCTTACAGACATGACTTACAGTCATAGAAATAGCAATTTTTTGTACGTTTGATTAAAAGCAGTGTTTGCAGTATTTCTCACCTTTTCCAGATCCTGCTGAGAAGCCTGCAGAAGCGTTTGCCCAGACAGTATCCAGTGTTTGCCATTACTAATGTAAGAGCCTAGCCCTTGGTCTTGGAGCCAGTTGCAAACCTGCTCCTTCGTCCACTTTGCGAACGGCATGTCCAGCTCACTACGGAAGATTTTACCAAAAAAAGACTGAGGTCTCAAATCTCCTCTTCTCATACGTAACAATAAACCCAAAACCTAAGCCTAATTCATGAGTATTTTGTGGGAGTTGGGAAATTTCTGTGAGAGGACGTACATCATGGTCCACTGTTGGATGAGACTTAAAGGAAGAGGGTGTTTCTACTTCTGAACCATTAGCCCCATGATGTGTTGATCGCTCCTGATCTCCTGCTGCTTATCTCACAATACACACAAGTCCATTAATACTACTGAGAACAACCACCCTAAAACTCTGAAGTGAGACCGTAATGTTTCACTTTAGCCTTTAATTCCCGGAAGTGCAGCAGGAAACATACTGGAGGAGTATCTGTCATTGCCCCGTGAGGGCTCATCCCTCGCTTCACACGGCCTCTCGGCTGCACTCCTGTGACGCCGTGGGCAAGGAAGGCTCTGCTCAGCAGCAGGAACCCAACCACCCAACCAACCTCAACCCTGCTAAGACCATCTCTCAAAGGAGGAAATGGCCTGGATCTGCCTGTTCCTGTTTGCCAGGAGAGGGGAAGTTTCATTTTGGCACATTTTGGATCCCGCTGCTCGCCTGGAGCTGCTGAGAAGGCAAGCTTCTTGCTTCTTGCACCGCTTGTCTTACTTGTGAGACTGCCCCAGGTCTCGAGACCAGCCCAGTCGTGGCCCCGCAGTTGCTCTTGTCCCTCCTCTTTTGAACTCCGTCTCAGACATGTCATCTGGGTTGAAGGTGGTAGACTGACTTCTTTTAAGTCTAGTTTAAAAGAAGAAAGAATATTCACATTTGGCTAAGGAAAGGGCATGCTGCTAGTACCACAACCAATATAGGCAGGAACTCTTAGAGTGTTTCTAGCTGCTCTTCTACCTGCCACCAATCCACTGTTGGCTCTCTCAAATGCCACACTGGCTCCTGCTCTTGAGACAGTAAACCATGAACACACGTTGGAAGGGGGAGAAAGGGAAGATGTGTTCCCAGCAAACCCCTGCGCAAGCCCCAGCTCTGGAGAATGGTCATTTCTCATCTTTTACTTACTTTCCAAACAACTTCTTGATTCCCCTGGCCTTTTTCTTGGAATCTGGGGAGGATGGTGTCATCTGTAGACTATCCGTTTCTTTCGGGCGAGGGGGCAAGCCAGCCAGATCCAAGTGATCTGCAGATCCCTTCTCCGTTTCAGCTATTAGAAAACAAAAGGCCCTTCAAGACCCACTTGCACAGGAACATCCAGACACACTCCTGAACTTGGTAACGAAATCTTGCTAAAATTATTGAAAACCACCATGTTAATAAAATTACATAAAGTGGATGGGGAAACCCAGGAGAAACAACATGTGTTCATCCTTCGTGGGCCTGACTGGGAAGACTCCAGGGCAATGCTCTGCACCAGTTAAGTGCCTTGCATCCAAAGTGGGCAAAACACACCTCGTGAATCAATCAGTGAGTTAAAACCCAAGTTTACTCTTCCTTGGGGAGTGCTCCTACAGTCCTTTCACAGGCAGGGCTGAGGCACGTGGATGCTCAGAAACAATTCAGTGCTATGGCAGGGAACCAAACCAGGAGTCCCCAAAGCACAGAAAAATAAATAACTTCCCTGCAGGCATCTTTCCTAATAACCTGCAGTATTTCCTAACTTTCCCATCCAGGAAGTTACAGCAACAAACACCTCCTGGCCCAGGAGCAAGAGGGCCCTTTTCCCCTTATGCAAATTGTGGAATATTTTGCTCCTCTGCAGAGAAACTCCATGGAGTTTGGGCTCTGTCTGAATTAGATCTTCTGAGTGATGCACAAAGCACCTCTGATTACAAAGCCTACACATTATCACCCACTCTAAAAGCATGAAATCTTCCATCTGTAGCTTTTGTTTTCTCTGACAACAAACCTGAGGGCTCCTGTCCCCAAAAGGGAAGTTGTCACAAAAGCTAAACTAACAAAGAAGAAAACTCTGTTAAGATGATTTTTAAAAGAAAATGAAAAGAATTGCAACATCTACTAGGCTATGTAAGCAGAGATGAGCCAGCGAGTGCCAGATAGCTGAGTAAAACTACCACTTGGAGTTTATGCCACTCATTTGCTGGGGGAACAGTGAGAGCACGAGCCTGTTCAGACGAAGCAGCTGTGGCAATGCAGCCTGCAGGAAGCTGACAGTCAGGCCTGTAACCACTTTTACCATCTTTTAACATGGCTGTGTAATGAGATGACCATCATTTGTTTTTCAAATGGACTCTCTGACTTCCAGAAAAAAAAAACAACAAAACAAAACCAACAACAAAACACAAGTTAGGTGAATCAAGGTAGAGCATATATTGCTGGGACACGTGGTCTCAAGCCACACAGATCACACTAGGGCAGCCACAATGTGCCACGACCAGCTTCTCCAGCGTAACTTTCTGCTGGGCAAAGTTTAGATTATTCAGCCAGAATACATTTGGACATGTCCCATTTTCCGCTGCTTATTTAGATGACAATCCTGGCAGTGAAGCAACAAGGTCACATAAAAGATGATTTCTGGGCACTCCGGTTTGACTGCTGTCGAATAAGGGGATCCTGCCAGTGAGAGACAGCACCAACAGTGAGCCAGGCTTTTGCATTTGTGATTTTTGCTTCACTTGTATAAGAAAAAGTGCTAGTTTAGAAAAAAAACATTTAAATAGCATTCTACAGAGAGAATACCAGGACAAGGTTGGGTGCATTAGTAGCAGAGATTTGCGGGTATTGCAACATTTGCTTCTCGTCCCTTGCTCCCTTCCATGCACTGACCCAACCAACCCCATTGAACCGCTGACATCTAAAGGGGCCACAGGGGAAACCAAGAGGTCCCAGAGCACTTGGTCTCTTCATCAGCGAGGACCACGCTGGTGGCTGTACGACCACACTGACTGACACAGCTCTGCTCGCTGAGGCAGGACCCCGCTGGTCTCACCTGCCCTTGCCAGAACCACCAAGGGACTGTTCACATCACAAGACTGGTTTTTCCTCTGTGAATGGCTCCAGCCCCATCTGCCCCAATTACTTCTCATTTGTTTATTATATCATAAATGTAACTACATCTTAGAAGAGGAATAATGTATCCTTCCCCCCTAGAACTCCCCTAAGTGAACACCTGGGAAATATACCTCATTCCCTGCTTCACACCCCTTAAACTCTTCCAGGGGCTCCAGGAAAGGCGACAGCACAAAGGTGGCTCTGGTATTTAAACGTCAATGATTCTCACCTCGGTCTGTCTACGGGTAACTTTGTGCTCAAAGTCACAGCAAAGGTCTCTGCAAATTAACCCGCAATCTCTCTCATTAGTAGCGGCCACTGAGAAATGGTGCAGCTGACTTTTAGCAGAGGGCGGATGTTAGGTGAAACTCCTTTTAGTGATGGACAAAAGTTTCGAGGCAGAGCTCCGGTGTCTAGCTCTTGTTTGAGAAGTGGTGTGGCCATAACCAGCCGTTAGCAGCAGTCACAACACGGCGCTGGGACAGACATGCAGGATTACTATACCTAAAGTAGGTGCACTTGCACTTCGACTGCGATCTTCAGATATCCAAACAATGCACATAACCACACGCAGCACAACGGGAGAGAACACGCAGAGGGACAAGGTCAAACACAAAACTTACATCAGCAAAATACAAGACAAAAAGGAGGGGGGATACATGAGACACGTGCACCACACGCAACGCTGAATTCACACAGGGATTAGGATTACCAATTCACTGTTAATCCCCCCTCTCACAAAACCAGAAACGCAGTAGAGCTCTATGGTGGAGAGGGTAAAACAGCACCGCAGCCACGTCAGTGCAGGGAAGTCACTTGCTCCATGACACGTTGGGCAGGTGACTCACGCACACTCCCATGAGGTGGCAAGTGTCTGGACATCAGCTTTGGAGACGGAAGCACCGAAATCTGGGTAACATAAATAATTTACTCATATTCACAGGCCCCCGCTGTAGGTGGCCTATCTTCCAGTTCTTTATGACAGCCACAAATACTCCACTTTGTTAGACAAACTAATTTCAGGATGAGACAAGTGATTACACAAAAGCACATATGAAATAAACCAAAGCAAAGAGTCCAACCCTCAGAACAGACTGTACATATATTCCAAGTAAGCTAGCAAGTCCCCGTGCTATACGTTATAGGCAAATATGGGCAATGTATAATAAATGTGTAGGTATGCTATTTACAGTTCACATAGTGGTTTGGGTTAGAAGGGACCTTTAAAGATCATCTAGTCCAACCCCCAGAGTTGCAAGGAGTCTCCACCATCCACATACTCCACACCCCTGGACTTTGACAGAAATTGTGACAATAGGTATTTAAAATCCCAATCTATTCAGCCTTCATTGTCCATTACCTATGGGTACTAGGACAGGAAGAGGGAGTCTCTGGCTGGAACCACCTCATACTCTTCATTTACTGCCCCCATTTCTGTTTTACTTTTAGACTGGCACTTCACTGACTTGGGGACTCCTGCGATCTCTTCACTTTCTGAGGCAGCAGCACAATACAGTTTTCCCTTGAACAGATCTACCTTGAACTGGGACAGGAAATTAATTCCTAAAATGTTTGCGTTTTGCTTTTAGCAGAATTCTCCACCCATCCAGTTTATCTTCCCCTACCCACAACTGGGCTTCTACCTCTATTCCCCACATTTTTTCCTTCCCGCTCCCAATATCCAGACAGATTTAGCCAGGAGTAAAGGACCTTTCTTTGGAACAAAAGTCTAAAATTGTCTTTGAGTAAGTAAGAACAGGAGACTCTCCTGCTCAACAAAGCAGAAGCTATCCCCCTTCAGGCTTCTGAAAGAGAGAGCTGAATTCCTAAACCTCGTGCAAGCAAAAGCCAAAAACTTTAGATGAACGCCAGTAGAACTGATGCACGGACTCACTTGATGCTTGAACTGGAAGAGCGGAAAGACTGCTGTGTCAGAGCAGTGAATGCAAGCAAGATTTCAGTTGGTGGCAATGGCGACTTCTGCATTAAGCAGAATATTTTGTTTATTTCATTGTCATGTGCAAACGCCATCAAATGACAGTATCAAAACACCCCCCTGCTCCACTCTAGGTCCAAAAATGAACATGAGCTTGAACAACTTGTCAATCCCGTTCCCGTTGACATCATCTCTTTTGCAAGGCCACTTAAATGCACATAAAATAAAGAGGGCGACTGAGTGCTGCTGCCTCTTTTCTGTACATCTGAAAATCTTTTGAAAGATAAACTGAGGATGGAGCCAGAGAAAAAAAAGCCCACAAATCCCATGTGTGAACTACTGCCAGATAGCTAGCATTTCAAAACAGCAGCAATTCAGTACAAGGTCCCAGGGGAGATATCACAGTGGAGACTGAAACAGATCAACTATTTTATCACATCAGTGAGGGGGGATTTTCTGTCGGGTTTTTTTGTTGTTGTTGTTGTTGCTACTGCTGCTGCTTGGTATTTTCCAAACATGCTACTAAGAAAAGGGCCACCAAGTCACAGTGAGACTAAGCGTGGTCTTGCTGCTTCTTAAGACAGTTATTAAGACCCCACAAAATACACACACAGAAACAGCATGCGGGCGCACGACACCTACCCAGATTGGGGGCACTGGCAGTCCTCTTGTTATTTTTTATCTTGAAAAAGCCTCGTCCAAACGAAGATCTGGCTTTCCGGGTACC
Source organism: Calidris pugnax (assembly GCF_001431845.1). Lineage (NCBI taxonomy): Eukaryota > Metazoa > Chordata > Aves > Charadriiformes > Scolopacidae > Calidris > Calidris pugnax. The sequence continues at coordinate 187,564 of NW_015091069.1, forward strand.
AAAACTATCCTCGTCGCCTGTGCCACCATGAGAAGGAGACTTTGGAGGGAGGGTTGCAAAATTATTACCTTCCACAGGAGGTTTAACCTGCTCAAGTTAGGGAAATAAAGACTCAATATCAGTGAACTGCAAAGGGTCCCTTGAGAGAGACTTCAAAGTGACTGCTGACAGATAATCTGGAGAGTGTCCCTCATTTGTTACTGCAAGAAATCAGAATGTAAAAACCATAAAGGAAAACATAAACAAGATCTTCATTTGAATATGTTCAGGACCCAGGATTACCATCACTACCTTCTATCTAAGGGTAACACGTCTTCTTTAAGATGTTTCTCTGTTTCTGCAAGGCTGGCTTACAGGTATGGAAAAGGTTAAAAATACTTTTCCAGCTTTTTGGGCTTTTTGCCTCCCTCCCTGGGAGCAGCAGAGGCAGTGGGAAGCACAGGAGGAGAGGAGACCCCGCAGCGGCAGTTCTCCACCAAGGGTCAGCCAGCTCTTTCTCTCTCTCACTGCTCTGCCATTTCAGAACTAATGCATTAATTGACTATGCCCATTGCCAAGGCTGAGAGGAAATGAAATATCAAATAAGGAACATGAATGCCAGGACAGACAGCAGACACACCAGTTAACCAATTTGAAATGGTAGTTTTAACCTCACCGGTTGTTTCACGGTTTCTTTAAAAGAAGGAGGAAGCAAACCAGTTCACAGTCCAAATATGATGCTTTGTTTTTTGCTGAATAGACACAGCATTCCCTCAGGAGGTGGTATCTGATGTATGCCAGCTCTGCTCAGCTCTTCCTAGAGGTAATTCCTGTTACATGAAGACCGTGGCCATAGGGTACCGCAGGGCAACTGTTCTGCAATGATACTCTTTCCAGGAACACGGTTGCTACCCACAGAAAATAATTTGTAAAGCCAAAGTTTTTTTAAAGAGACGCTAATCCAAGTTAATTACAGAGTCAGTAAAATACTTAATGGCTGGCTTTGCTAATTATCTAATGATAGAATCCTTGGGGGAAGCACTAGCTTAGATGGCAATCTTAGGCTCAACCACACCGTAAGATCATCCGTGTGTGAGAAGACAAGAACGTGTGAGACACTACAAGCCCGACACTGAAGGGCTTGGTGACAAATGTCACACACTCCTTGCTATCTTGCCTGCACAACTGCTATTCCCCCTCCGAAACAGCATGCCACAACTTCACACAACTGAGGCTTTCAACACCTGCTCACTGTCTGTGGTTCTCCATGCACAAGCGCGCACACACACACACACACACACACACTCGTTACCTCTGCCGGCTTCTGTGCGGAGTCTCTGTCCTGTTTGAGAAAGATTAAGACATTTAAAAAGTCATGGTTTATAGCCAGCATTTAATACGTTATGGTTACCCTGAGTTAAATTCTGACCGAAATACCCTTCCCTGCCTGTTTTCTTACCCCCCCAAAAATAAATCTCTTCAGAGCTGTACTTCACACAGAGTCATTCCTGCTCTCTTTGAGGTCAGTGAGCTGACGTGAAAATACAGGTGCTTTGGTTTACTTTGTGAAGGATCAGCTGTGGATAAAATTAGTGACTTCCAGCCTGTTAAGGCACTAATGGGCACACCTGGCTGAGGGGACCCAAAGCAAGAAGAGAAGGATAGAAGCCAAGTATATAAAACATTCACAGCTACCACTCCTTGGCTGTCCAAACAAACAAACCAAAAAAACCCCAAACAAACCCAATCCATGAACTTTAGCTCTCATCATGAAGTTCTGGTTACATTTTCAGCCCTGTCAACACTGCTCCAAGCTGTAAGGAACAGCTCAGCACTTGGGTATCAGGGAACCCAGCAGCTTTTAGGAGTTTAGGCTGTCAAAAAAGAGCACAGGAATTGCTCTGATTTGATGGCATTGTTAGAGGCTCGCTGCCTTTGGTCACTTCAAGAGAGACCTAAACTGAAGCCATCACCAGACATACAAAGGCTCAGTATTTTGTTCCCAACCACTTAAAACATACAGTCACTCCAGACTGTATTTTATAATACATTAATTACATGGCCTTCCAAAATTATTTGCCTTAAACACAGGTAGGAAGTGGTAGTGGGACTTTCTTCTTGTCTTAAATCAGAAAAGCGTATGAACTAAAAAAAAAATACCTCATTATCTGAGGAAAAACACAGCAAGAGAGCCTCAGGTAAACGCCTCATGCAAAAACAACATGAAAACAAAGGAGTCTTTTTGTTCTTCAAGGATAGATTTTCTCCTTTAATGAAATCTGGAAGAAGTCACATGTACATGACCATGGCTAACGTGTGACATGAGGAGCCCTAATCTGACTCAGAATTTCTCAGAAGAAGGCAACAGAGCATCCACCGGGTCACTGCCACAACAGAGACATCGCCCCTGTTTCTAAGGGGATAGGAAGAAGACAGAAACCAAACCAACCGCTTCGGATGTCTCTTTTCTCAAACTGCTCAGACTGCTGGACTTCTGCAGTGAAGAAGTTCTGAAACGACAACATAAAAACCAAGCCAAATTACTGGAATTAAATTTGCTAAACACACTCACGGGGATCAGCTTTAAGGAAAGAATTATGATACATGATGATGAGATATACTAAAAACAAAGACATTTTGAATTAAGGTAATCAAGGCACTAATCAGAGTCCACAAAGTTTAATCAGATACTGTAAGAACTTCCACATTGTAATTACTGCTAATGCTTCAGTGACATGATGCCTTCCATGACAGGTAGCAGAAGTTACACAGGTGAAGGAAGTGATATAAACAAAAGCTATGAAAAACAGTATTTTTAGCAAGGCTTCTGACTAATTTAATCCTTAAAGAAGTCAAGCATGTATATTAGTATATTATCTTCAGTTCCATCTTCCATTTTGGACCAGATATCCTTCCACTTCTGGTGGGATTTACAGTCTAAAGCACTTACATCTGGTTGAAAAGAAAGTTACCATTGAAGCTTTTCCCACAACCAGACACAAATTAAGAGCAATTTCACTGAATATTGCAAAGTTACCTATCTTTATATCACCATAAAGGGAGTAAATTTGGCTTTGGGAATATTCTCGTGGCACTAAGACACTCAGAAACAACTGCTGAGTCTCCCACTGTGTAGCAGACAAACCCTGTTGACTTAGGCTTCTTAACTAACAAATCTCTTAGACTCAACTTTGAGTTCTAAATAGCCCTGCTGATTTCCCTAGGGAACATAGCTATGTGGCTAAAAGTAAAATTATTTTCTTATTGCAGTCACCTTTTCCCCACAATCAAAAGAAAAAAGCAAATCAGGTGGCAATGTCCTACAGAAAACTGTAGATTTCAAAGTATATTGACAGTCTACAACCCAATTAAGATGCTTCACAATGTAAAAGAAATGAACAGCACTTGTGCACAGATTAAGCATTGGAAAATAACCATCATGAAAACATAGGACACCAGGAGAAAACTACAACCACTAAATATCATCTTGACTAGAATTAGTTTACATATTTCCACATGTATGTAAAGTATCAGGGATACATTGGGGAGGTTTCAAGTTGACAACCATATATAAATATGTTTCCTAAATATTTTTGATTCTGATACTTACACTGGACTATCACAGAGCTCAGTTTCTGGCGAGGAACCTGCTGATCTTCCTTCACTGTAAAAAAAAAAAAAAGAAAAAAAGAAAAAAAAAGAAAAAAGTAAGGCACCTGGGGACCCCATCCAAGCACCTTGCTGATACAGAAATTCTGTCATCTCGGCCTGCCTTAATCCTTTTTTCACTCCACCTGTTATGGCACTAACACAGGGCAAATTTTCCCCTCTATGGTAGCAAGTCTTGTAAAAGATAAAAGACAAAGGTGAGCTTGAGAGCCCCAGAAAAGACAACCTGCACTGTGAGTTGAGGACAACACTGCACCGTTCAGCTTAAATAAATGCAGAGGTTATAGCATGTGCAGGGTCTGCAGCAGCACGAAGTAGAGGAGGTCACCAGCTTCCTGCGAGTCACCCGCAGTGCTGGGCATTTTGCTGCAGGTTAGTGCTTCATTTGTTTGTTTTTCCAAGATGGGACACAGATGAAACCCCTGTTGGTGATGGCTAGAGCTGCACGAGGCACAGCCCAGCAGAAACCAAGCAGAGCTGGTCTTCTGGATAGGATGCTTTCCTTGACTGGAACTGGAAAAATCACACATCAACTTGTGCTTGCACTGATTTCACTGAATTTCACTGAATTTCTAGAGTTGGAAGGGACCATAGAGATCATCTAGTCTAACTCCCCTGCTGAAGCAGGATTGCCTAGAGCTTGTCAGAGCATGTTACTCAGGAGCATCCAGGCGGGGCTTGAAAATCTCCAAGGAAGGGGACTCCACACCCTCCCTGGGCAGCCTGTTCCAGGGCTCTGTCCCCCTCACCGTGAAGAAGTTTCTCCTCATATTTGAGTGGAACCTCTTATGGTCCAACTTGTGCCCGTTGCCCCTCGTCCTCTCACTGGGAACCACTGAAAAGAGTCTGGCTCCCTCCTCCTTCAACCCTCCCTTGAGATACTTGTAGGCATTGATAAGGTCTCCCCTCAGATTTTTCACACCACAATCGATGACGATTTCCTTCCCTCTGGATTCTTGGCATTTCATATTCTTTTAGATAAACCCAGGGATTTGGACCCAGAAGAAAAAAGCCCTAGCACAGCCTTCATGTAGCTGCGAGTCCAGCATGCTTTCCAGTACTCCTTGCAGCATCAATCCATATCTGCAGCTGTCCTTACTCCAGCAAGGAGGTCTGCAGGCTTAGAAATGCTGGGGAAGCTGGTGGCCACTTCTCACCCATGAAGCTGGTGGCCACTTCTCACCCATGAAGCTGCCACAGCGTTCAGGTGTGATGGTGCTGGGGTGCCACAGCTCAGGCACAGCCCTGGGGTGCAGCCTGGCATCCCCACTCTGGGAAGCTGTGAGTACACATTTTTGTCCAGCTTTCAAAATCTCAGGCAGGGCTCTCGTAAGAGTGAGTGAAGAAATATCTCTGCATTTCATTGTGCCAAAGGACAGCAACAAGAATGTATTTCTCTTGGTCTTTTGAAATGCTGCTTGGGTTTCCTTCTAGGGCTCCGTTAACAGCTCAAAGTTAGAGCTGGACACTCCTTTTCTGGTGGTTTTGGCAATGCCTTATTACACCAATCTTTAGCAACTGTGGAATATGTCTGAATGTAAATCATCAGGAACGCACAGCCAACGCTATCTCATCCAGACCTAGATGATGTAAACCTAGATAAAAATAACTATTCTGTCTCCTTCCTTACATTTGACCAGTTTTCCTCTTCTGTTAATTTCTTGCAAAGCAGCTGGTATGGAGAACGAGTGCTGCTACAAGCAACAGCAACCAAATTAATACTTGCCTGCTGAAAAAGATTTAATCAATACGCTTGATAACATGAACATAAGGTTAGCTTGCTATAGCTAGTCAAGAGAATGCTAGCCTTGTTTAAGTGACAATGACTTGACAATATAGTAGCCGACGGATTATTACTCTCATTAAATGTCACAGAATATTGGATTTACGACTGAAAAATACATGGAAACAACAATACCTCATGACACTTGCAGGATCCGGCCTAGGCTGTGTTTTCACTTTCTCTGCAACAGTTTCTGAGTTCTTGGACGTTGATGAAAAAGAAGGGATTGAAATCTGTAAAATACTGGTGTGGATCTGTAAGGAATTCTAAAAAGAACAAAGAATGCATGTTACACTGTTTTGAGCTGAAATTAAGCAATCACAAATGAAAAGAGTAACACAAACTATGAAAAGAAGGACCTGAAATAGATTTTTTAAAGTTATTTTTTTCTTTCTATTGTAATACAATGATTTAGTACTAGAAAGATGGCACTGAATATAAAACATGAATCACTGCAAAGATGAGCTACAGCATAGACAAATATCTCACAAGTCTCCCAAAGCTGCCTGCTAAATCTCTCTCTACCACAGACCCCATGAAAAGCTCACTTTTCAGGGTCCTGTCCTCAGCCACTCAAAAAGCTGCTACACATTTAATTTAATTTAGTTTTCTTTGTAATATGTTCATACTGTTTAGTTAAGTAAGTCAACTCCCTGCTCTGTCTCAGAGGTTTAAGAGAAGAGATCTATAGATTTATTACTGGAAAATGTAATTGTAAAATTCAGACTGAACCACAATCTATTTATCATTTAACTAAACAGATGTAATGATGATCGTATCCTTTTTAATATGACAGGATATACTAAGAAAGTCCCAACACATTTACTTCAAGTTCCTGACAAATTAACAGCAGCTCCTAAAACAGCTATCTTTGATCCTTCCCACAGGGAAGTGTGCTGCCTCCCAGGGGCCCGGGTCAGAGATGTCACTAGAAGGCTGCCTAGTCTGGTAAAGCCCTCTGATTACTATCCATTACTAGTTATGCAGGTGGGAAATGATGAGGTTGAAACCAGAAGTTTAAAAGCAATCAAAAGGGACTTCAAGGCACTGGGAAAACTAGTTGAGGGATCAGGGGCACAGACAATTTTTTCATCAATACCCTTGGTTGCAGGTTGGAATACTGAAAGGAATAGGAAGTCATTAATGATTAACAAGTGGCTTAGGGAATGGTGCCACCAACAAAATTTTGGGTTTTT
>NW_015091069.1:196996-242769 GCF_001431845.1 Calidris pugnax
AATGGCTTCAAGCTGGAGGGGAACAGATTTAGACTGGAGATGAGGAGAGGGTTCTTCACTGTGAGGGTGGTGGAGCACTGGAACAGGTTGCCCAGGGAGGTGGTTGAGGCCCCATCCCTGGAGATATTCAAGGAGAGGCTCGATGAGGCCCTGGGCAACCTGGTCTAGTTGGGGGTGTCCCTGCTGACTGCGGGGGGTCGGACTAGATGACCTTTGGAGGTTTCTATGGAGGAAATTCTATGATTCTATGATTCTATGATATGAAAAGTAATTTCTATGTTTATTTAACAGGAAAAGTAGTTTAGACTCATTCTCATGACAAATATAGCTATTTGCTGTCTCCTAATCCCATCTGATGATTAAGAAAAATAAATTTAGCTCAAATGAACTCAAATGAAACTCCTCTGCAGCTTTCAAAAGAAATTTACATTCTCCTAAAGGATATGGGATGTTAGTAAAAACCATGCAACCCAGAAAAAAATTTCTTAGAAACCTGAGCTTTGGCATCTGCAATATGAATCCAGCACAAGCAATGTTTTCAAGAAGCGATGGCATTAAATGAAGAAGAAAAAAAATACCTCTTCACGAATATTCACGTCAAACTCATCGTGGATTGGAGACGCTGTTACTGGGGTTGGGGACAGGCTTTTCTCTGGGTCAGTCAGACTTGGTGTGTCCAATAACACTGTAGAAACAGACCCTGAATTCAAGAAGTCTTCACCATCGCTGTCCTTGCCTGAATGTGGAGAAGAAAACTTGTTACTTCTGGAGACGTGATGACCCTTGCTCCTACGTGAGGTGTGGCTGGCATGTTCATTTATGGGCCAAAAAGCGAAGAGGCCAGGGTTATTTTTATTTTTTTTTAAGACAGACTTCAATAGGAGGAGGAGAGTCATTGCCAAATGTCACTTCCCAATTCAACCACCACAACATACCAGGGTTGGAGCAGAGTGAAGGACATACATCTGACAGTAAAAAAGCCCAGAAAATGCCCTCAAGGACATTTAGTGGGATCAATTTCAACAAGCTGAATAAACTGGAGTAGATATTTTCTGTCTCATGTTCTGGAATTTCACACTAGATACTTATTTTCCATTATTCACTAGGGAAAAAACAGAGGTCAAGTCTGCCTGAAACTTAAGATGGCTCAATGGTATCTTCAAGTTAGTCATAGAAGAAATGTGGCCCACTGCACAAGAGTCTAACACCAGCTTTTAAGTGATTACGTTATATTTGCAGACTTTCACAAACTGAGGATGTCTTCTTTAGTTAATGCTGTAGCCCATACCAGCATCTGGCATCCTCTGCTCCCAGTGAGCGACCTTTTGCTCCTGAACTGCCTCTGCCCTACCAACAGGCTTGGATCTCCATGCCTGTCAGTGATACCAAAGTACTGACACTGACACTGACACAAGGAAACGTTAAAGGCAACCAATACTTTCTAAAGAGTGAGCAGAAAGCTAGCACCGATTGTCAAAGATCTAATGCAAATATAAGCCAAAGTCTCTTCGCAGCAAAAACCCCTCTTGCTCATTTTTCACTGCTTGAAATCCCTGTCCACGCTCCATGAACTGACCATAAAGCACAGTTTCTAGAGACTGGAGGTCTGTTTTGACGTCCTTCTGTCTTTGAAGGCATAGCACTGCAGGAAAGAGCAACACCTATTTAAAAAATGCTGCTCCTCTTTTCCAACACCCAGCATGGTGCTTTGCTCTCATCACCACTTCTCCTCTTCCCTCACTGATAAATGTGCTTTCCCAGCCCCGCAGACAGAAGACATGGGGCTGTGTCCTTAGTGCCCCTCAGTGGTTTTGAGGAAGGAAAAGCCCTTACATACCAAGATGCAAAGCCCACAGAGGAGGCTGAGAGGAGACCTTCTCGCTCTATACAACTCCCTGAAAGGAGGGTGTAGCCAGGGGGGGTCGGTCTCTTCTCCCAAGGAACAGGCCATGGGACAAGAGGAAATGGCCTCAAGTTGTGCCAGGGGAGGTTCAGGTTGGATATTAGGAAAAATTTTTACATGGAAAGGGTTATTAAGCCTTGGAATGGGCTGCCCAGGGAAGGGGTTGAGGCACCATCCCTGGAGGTGTTCAAAAGACGGGTTGACATGGTGCTGGGGGATATGGTTTAGTGATGGTTTTTGTCAGAGTTAGGTTGATGGTTGGACTAGATGATCATGAAGGTCCTTTCCAACCTAGATGATTCTATGATTCTACCAAAGAAGCTGCTTCCTGACCCCAGTGCTGCACCCACCTCAGGGTTGCAGTGCTCATGTGGGAGCAGGACAGGCAGTGGTTAAGGGCTTTCACATGGTCCTGCAAATCAGCCGTTGCCTTCAGCAGTGGAGGTCAGAATCTCATCCCTGCAATCACCGCCATGCCACAGGGATAGCCTCTCAAAAGCCAGGCAGAAGCAAAGAGGGGTACCAGGAACCTTTCTTTTCCCTGGCTCTTAGTCCCAGTCTCAGCAGCATGTCCAGATGGGGCTCTGCCCTCCACTTTTCCTGTCTTGGCCCAAGGAGGCAGACCCAAGAGCCCAACCATGAATCCACCATCACGAAAATAACACATTTTGCCTCCTCACTCATTTCTGGCTATTGACAATCTTCACTCTTTGAAAGGATCCTTGGGGGCTCCCATATCGCTCTCGCCAGGAAGATCATCCACCTCCAACACTTGCACAGACAACAAATGCCACAAGCCTTCTCTGCCCTAAAGAAGCTCAGGCAAGGAGCTCAGGTCAACTCAAGGTCTGTGGAAGGGTGGGCTGGCCTTCTCTGGCCTTCAGAGGACTCAATGACAACGGAGGTTTCCATAAGGCAGAAATACAATACTGGCGCACAGACTTTGAAGCTGTGCATATATTATAGATGCATACATTATCAGAATGCTAATGTCTAAAATTTGCAGGGGACAGCTCTTTTAGTGGACAGTGACCTACAAACTGCAGCTTGAGTGCTGCAAGAATAGGAAAATAGGAAATCAGAGTGCTGCAGAGGAAAAAACCCACCAGGCCAGGATTATTGCTGTAAAGGAAGACACTCATTTTCTAACATCCAAGTGTTTTCATCTGAAAAGCCAGAACCATTTCAGAGTGATGTTCTCCATGTGTTTCTTTTGATTTTCTTTCAAGGGAGAAAGGAGAGAGATAGGGTATTCAGGGCAATTACATCAAACTGACGAGCACCTCAACATTTATCACCTTTGGGGACCAGACCCTCCTGGATCCGGAAACCTCCACCAGGTCTGGGAGCATACAGAATGGACTCTTACGTTGTTACGATATTTATTACAGCTACCATTTCAGCCACACAGCTAAGCTCATTATCTGGTGTCAGAGAAGGCTTTTTCTTTTTTGGGGCGTGCCGGTCCACTGCAGTAAGGAAGGAGAACTATCCCCCAGCTGCTGGCTCGTGACATGCCAAAGATGCAACCTGCCATCCCCACGCAGCCCTGGCAGCACACCCTCGGTGCTACACACATTTTTGCACTGCTCTGACAGCGTGCACAGCTGCTGGGGTGGTGCTGGTTTGGCTGGTAAGAATGTGCACGTTCAGGCACTGCTCATCTACCAACTCCTCCCCAGGAACACACGCAAGAGAAGGGAGCAGCAATTTTTAGCAGCCAGCCCCGAAAAGGCTCTTCAGGAGGCTATGGGGAGAGCCTGAGAGTTCATCATATTCAAACTAATTCTACAAGGGGGAAATTAGCAACGTGACGATAATAGTTACTACTACCAGATGGTAAATGGGACCCAAATGTGCAGCTGCCTGGACAAAAAAACCAATTTACCAGTTCACACCAGCTGAAGAACTGGCCTTTACTCTACTTAAGAGATGCTTCCAAAGACAGTACGTCTAAGAGCCAATATAACACTACTGCAATGCACCTAGAGTTTAAATGAGAGTAGAGTTTAATTTTTGTTTTGATTGTACAATACCTTTTTTACCTTGAGCCAATATCACCATGTCTTGAACTTTCTTGTACCTATTCAGAGATTGACGAAGCTCTTCTATCTTCCGATCCTAAAACAAAAGGAAGTTGTGACTGTGCTTCTTCCTTCAGCAAATAAAAAAGAAATACAAATACTAGATATTCTTCAGTTTAATTGGTTGTGAGACTAAAAGAAATGTTAACTGTGGACGGGACTGTACCCATTATTATGAGAGGCTTTGAAATATCAAAACTTCTATTTAGCAAGAACTATCACCTGGTCGATCACCAGAATTGTTCCCGCCTTGAAAGTGGATTTCAGCTCCCTTGTTACGTCAAAGGCAGAGTGTAATAAATTTGGCACGTACAAAAAAAGCAGGAATCGCAGACTTTAGGGCTTTGGTGATCAAAAGAAAACATCCTACAAAATGGCCATGCATGTGAATGCACAAAACATGAAAACAATTCATACTTTACAGAAAGCCCTTTGGGAAACGCAGCCTGTGATATCTCATGGGACTTGGATGGAACTCTTTACATTTTCAGAACGTGGTGTAAATTGCAGCCCCACTGAATTGGATGTGTAAGGACTCTGTACATGTGACAGAGCTCATAAATGCCGAGTTACAGTCCCTTAAAGGCACTGCAGTGCTTCTGACTACAGTGAATCATTACTTCTTAAAAATTCGATTTTTTAATTGAATTGTGACAAGTTCATAGGTGAAGATTTTCTTAGAAATTTAACTCAAATCTGATTAATTATTACTGAAAAAATAATGACTTTGCTACCTTCTCTTCATTTGCTGCCATTAGAGATTCTACCGCCTTCTTCATTTTCTGTACCTCTATATCTAAAAACACAATACAGTTCTCTAAGTCAATTTAAATAAGCCAGTGTAAGGAAATAAGAAAAACAAAAAATGTAGAAGTAACTCAGTAATATTGGAAGTAAATTTACAAATTAAAAGACAAAACATAAGCCAGTTAAATTCGAATTTAGATGGAAATAAAGAAAACTCTTTTCCTTCAAAACCTTTTTTTCTGACGTTTTTATCACAGAAATGATGAAATTCATGAAATTTCCTTACCCACCCCTCCAGTCTTAGGAAAATGGAAAAGTCAGGAGCAAAACTAACTACTGCTTGACTTCCACTATCTCCCCTCTTTCAAGTAATCAAATAATTGCACAACAAAATGTCCAAAATATAAAATACTACATTTGGAGTGCAATAAAACACATCCTCACTACAACAGTCGACAAACACCCCAAACGGCATCTGAAAAACCCACTATACAAAGCAATAGGATTAATGTGGATATGATGAAGAAAGCATTGTGCAGTGATGCTTAGTCTTAATTCAGTATGGATGTAGAAATGAGGACAGGACAATGGAATAGCACAAGTATTTGCTGTGATGATCAGTCATGCTAGAATATATACTGTAGTTCAGACTTGGAAAAGTTCCCTAATACAGACATCAGCGTTCTGTGCTTCATCTGTAACCCTTATTTACACAGAAGTATAAACACATGGGAACATGTACGTTCTAGCAAGGTTACATTTTGGAAGTGTTCTGGACTAGAAAATCAAAAATGGAATGGAAACCACCTTCCATTCTTGCTAGAAATCTACCTTGCATAAATGAAGCAAATTTTAAATTTCGTTACAAACATAGACAGGTGGCCAAACTCACTGGCAAGAAAGCATTTTACCTTGTTTTAACTTCCTAAAATTTCTCAGAAAACAGAGTGGGAAGAACATTTTCCTCCCTGATGAAATGCAAGAAAACAAGCTGCCTGGCTGGCTTTCTAGGTAAAAGACATTTAGACACATTGGGATAAAACTGCAATTGATCCAGTTCCAATGATTTTCACTCAGTTATGCTAACAGAAAATCTGGTTTACTGGACTATGATTGCATTTCATTGAGAGGCAACTGTTGTGTGAGTCTCTATGAGACCAAATCTTTATTTGCCTATCAGCTTTTCTTCAGAAAACTTTGTATTTCAACGTGATATATCCACCCTTATTCTCAATTTTTACTGTAAGGGTAACTAAGGGTTATAGATGATGCAGCCTAACAATGTTTGTTAAAGCAGTTTTGCAAACACATGCAGAAAGCTATTCTGAAAAGCACTTCTGAAATGCAAATGCTTGTGGAAAGACACCAGAAACCTTACTTTTATCTTTGAGCTTCTTTTTACAATTTTCATCTGTGCAGGAAAATCCATTGGATTTGAAATTAGCATGAAGGTTAATGACATCAAATAACTTTTAAGACAATATTGATACTTAAGGAGTCAGCTAGTCCTTTTGTACTATGGTAGAAGCAAGCAGTTCATGGAGTGTTTGCAATGACACAAAATAGTCTCACTGCTCTCATACACAACTACCTGTCTCAAGGACACATTCTTCAACTATGTATTTTCACTTGTAAGGCCTCAGAGAAGGCTTATGCCAACAGATTACTCTTAAGCTAACACTTTACTGGTAAAAGCCATCTAAGCAATAATGTATGCATATTGGTTCAGAAAGCACAACTCAGCTAATGGGGCAGATAACCCGCCTTATCTGCAAACAGCATCACTAAATATTGGTCCATGGCAGAAAAAACATGGTTCACCGTGGCAGAAGATCTCCTGCTCAGCTACACTGAAAACTAAACTAAAGCTGAGAACCAGAGGGTAAGCTACAGAGCAGCCCCCAGGGACAAAGGCCCCATATAGGAAGTCATAAATGCAATAGAGTCAGACCTTGTTCATAGTTAAGTGTTATTAGAAAAAAAAAAATAAAAATCATGCTTCCATATGGTCACTATTAGTGATCTTATGCAGGGGGTTTGAAAAGAGGTCATTTTATTAAAAATTGTGACAATCTACACACAACATTTTCCTCCTCAGGTCAGGAGAGGAGACTAATTAATTTCATGTGGCTCTATTTTTCTAAAAAATGCATTTTAAAAGCACAATCTTAAAACCAGCAATAACTATCAGTGAAATACATTCAGAATTGAAATTGCAGCAGGTCAAAAAAGTCTGAGCAAAAATTTTTGTGAGGCTTTAAAGAAAAATTTCTATTTTTAAATAAGTGACCCGATCTAAGTTTCCCCCAAATAAATACTGATTTTGTTTCTTCTTCGCAAGCAAATAAAATAATTATCTGACATGTAAAATTTCTGTGCTAATCCAAGTTTAATTAAGATTTAGATTTAACCAGCGCACAAATCCAGAACAGTCCTCAATTTCACCTACTTACAGCTATGTCCACACCGAAGATTTGCTGGTACACACCACACTGGTTTGCAGTAAGGCTCTTCCCCTTCCTTACCAGTAAGGGGTGTACAAGCAAAGCCCAGCATAGACACCCACACAGAAAGTTTCCTTCTCAATATAATCATTTTTGGGAACCTGTTGAAATTGGTTTAAGGATTTCTTTGCTAATATAAACTGCATCCACCATGCGAGGCATGTAAAGAGCTAACTAGGGACCACTTGGGCTAGTTTCAGGTTGATCAAGAACTTGCTATGACAGCAGGTTCAGCAGTTGCATCATGAACACCCACTAAACGTATTAAAAGAAGTAAACATGAAGACAGAAAGTAAATGAAAATTGAGGCTTTCCTCTGTTATATCCTGTACAACCATTCATGGAAACGTGACCTCAGATGAGGTGACTGAGGAGAGGGTGAGGTGACGGTGAGAGAGCCTTCCGTCTTATTACCTCTGTCCAGTATTTCAATTCCTTCTCCTTTCAGCTTGCAAACCAATTTTTCTTGCAACCTTTTTACCTCGGCTTCCTTCTGCTCCAGTTTGTCTTTCAAAGCTGCCAGCTCATCCTGTAACAGACACAGAAACACTCAGTGATAGTTTCCACACACATCAGAGACATTTCAAAAATTCCTTCCTGTGAAGTGCAGTGGGCAGACAGGTCCCCAGCTGGTGGAAATGACCACCTGACATTTACACTGCCTGAGGGGACACACACCAAACTGCCTCTGAACATCACAACAGACCACTGAGAGTCTAAGGGGGCAAAATCAGGGGGCCTGTGATCCAAAAATGCCTGTCTCAATGTATAATTAAAAAGAGATTTTACATCTAAATTTAAAAAAGAAAGAGTAAAGCAAAAAAAAAAAAGGAGTTTTCTGATTTATTTAACCTTGTAGAGACAGAAAATGCGCAGGTGATGAGGTTGAATGCTAAAATTTATGAGCACTTATTTTGGTTGGACAATGATGGAATTGTGCTTACACCAGGTTGAGGACAGTTTTAGAAATAACCCCTGCTTCTATGAAAGGAAAAGCAATCGTGACACCATCAAGCACATGAAACAGATACTGGAAAGCAGTTTAGAGGAAAATGTGGTACCTCTGCCGCAGTTTGGGTTTGCTGATCAAGCATTAGGAATGGAAGCTTAGAGTTGAGATTCTAGGGAATGTGTGGTGGAGTTGGGGTGTATCAGATAAATGCTGTCAAATTTTAACTTAGATCTAACCATCTGCACTAGCAAGTGATTGGCATGGATCCATGCATTTAACTTTATAAATCTGATGCAAATCCTACCCAGTTTAGTAACATGTTTCTTCAGTGCCCAAGGATGTCTTGTGCAACAGCATCATCAAGACAGGACCCTCACTGCAAATGTACCCAACACTAAAAATTTAATTTGTTCAGTTCGTAAAGAAAACAAAACAAAGTAAGACTCATAATTTTGGCATTTACTGAAGTTTTAAATCCTTGAAGAACTATAATACTCTGGGTTAGGTATATTCCTGAGCTTCTCTCAAAAGATATGTTGCAAAGATATAGCAATGCCTGCAACCCAAACTACAGCCCTGAAATTGGTTCATGTTTGCTCTAAAGCATCGTCAAAAAAAACAAATCAGTCTTAAAATTGTCCAGAAATCAAAGCTTCTTTCAGAACAGCAGCTGGTCAATACAACCCTCCAGTCCTCCAATTTTTTTGATTTTGAGGGGATTTCTGCCAGTGTAGGACCCGTGCTTCTCCACAAGAAGACCATCTTTTGGTAACTTGAGAAGCTGCTCTTGCACCCCGGGGTAACTAGAGCTGCATGTGGCAGTTGATGTGTATTTCTTCCCTTAATTAGAAACACGATATGTAAATTTACATGTGGGAGAGGGGACAGTATAAAAGAATCACTATTTTTTAGCTAGTTTTCATCAATAAATTTTCTCCAAAAAGGTGAAAAAAAGTTCCATTTGAGTAATGGACATAAGCTACAGAAGAAACAATCTTCACTTGGAAGGGGAATGATTTTAACCCAAGTCATATTCCTTTCCATTAACCTCTGCAAAGTCCACAACACTAAAATCCACTCCCATCTGATACAAAAGCTGTTTATAATGAATATCTACAGAGCTTCCCACATCTCATGGGAAAGGGAACACTGCATATCAACACACCACAACTGATGGAGAACAGAGCACGACAGCACGATGCAAGACAGACCGAAAAATGGTGGAACATGAAGGATTCAAAACAGGCCCAATGTTACCCGGAAGTTACTACACCTTTAGAATCTGGCTTTTTTGCTCCATCCGCTGCTTTTCATACTGCATCTGACCCACTTTGATTTTCATACTAGAAAGTTTGGCCATTAAAGACTGGTAACAGAGACAGAGGAGTGAGAGAAAACTGAAGATAGAAAAGAGACAAATCTAAATGGCAAAGAGAAGTTAGACATGCGCAGAAATAGGCTGCTAGAATTACTTAGGTGAATGCTTTCTCTTCAGAAGTGGCTGATATTTAGCACATTTAGGAGAAAATACATGCTCAGCTTTGGTCTCACCTGTGGCACATGCCTCACCTGTGGCACATGCCTGTGGCACTGCAACTGGTGTTTCTTTAAACATAGGTGAAACGAGGGCGTAAACAGGTAAATTTACTGTTAAGAGACAGCTGCATGGTAAGTTATGCTTCATAAAAAACAATGCTCAGATCTGAAAACCATAGTATGGAATTCGGAAATAACCCCTGAAGTGAGTACCATGAAAGCCCTTGGAACGAGTATGCTCAAGATTTTGCAGGGTGCAGGCAAGGACTGGGGACAGGAGAGTGACCTTCTAAAGCCTGACTTACACCCATCTCTGCTTTTTCCCCTCAGCCTCACTTACTTTGGTTGTTTTCAGTTTTTTCTCATACTGGAGTCTTTCGTTGTCCATTTCTCCCACTCTCAACCGCAATTCATTTATTTCCTGGATCAAATCCTGAGTAAGAGGAAAAACAAGACAGAAACAGCAAAAAAATTCAGTAAACAAAACAGAACAAGACCCACCCATTGTCAGGACTGTAAAAACACAGGAGCAATAAAAGGCACGCCGTACAGAGAAACACACCACCCCAATTCACACAGCCAAGTCAAGCAATTCAGAGTTTTCTAGATAGGCAATACATCTAGATAGATGTATTTCTCAGTTTCTGCATTACTGCAGTGAATGCAAGAGGGCAGAAGACAAAGGGAGACATAAACTGAAGCTGTGTTCCCTGTCTTGAGGGCCAAAAAAGGCTTCCTGGCCCTCTGGTTGCTCTACTGCTTGGATGTCCACCACTACGAGTGGGTAATGGAAAGCCAGAGCAGCTACCCTTCAATACACAGCAGCCAGTCCCTCCCACCCCAGGCTCACCAGCTGTCACCTGCAATTTTATAATATGAATTGATTACAACGTAAATCCATGATTCCCCTGCTCAAATGAGCCCCAACTGAGGGCTGAATGGAAGAGCCATCACTGGTTTCTCCAAGCACAAAGGCACATGTGTTTAAGCATCAGTGGTGCCACTACATCTGAGCTTTGCAAATGCAGCCTGGTTTGGAAGAAACTCAGAGCCACCACCAACTCACATCTAAGCTCTTCAGGAGTATGGATCGAATTCCTGGCCACCCTCCTGGAGAGATCTACCAGGTTTGGAGGTCAGCCCTGAGTGCCACCAGCCTTACAGCTCCCTTCCTGCAGTGGTCAAACAAATCCTGAATTTGACTGCCCCACCAAGGTGCAAGGCACTCTTTCTCCAAATCTCCCTGTCCACCAGAAGGGGAAATGGCCATCTTAAGTGTCCGGCTGCAGACCTGCAGGAAGCATGGGGGGACAATCAGGACAGAGTGTCCCTCCATACTGCACCACAGCTTACTGGGAAAATGATCTTCCCGCTCAGCAGGAGAAGATACTACCAGAAAGAAGGCTGTGGCTTTCACACCACTCAAAGATACCCAGCAAGCTTCTGCCCCATGTATATCTCACTGACCTTTAGTTTATATATGGACATAAGATCAGTGTTATATTTGTGTGAAAAAAGAAAAAAAGGATAAAAAAATAAAAATGGAAAAAAGGAAAGAAAAAACAACAGAAAAAATAAACAAAGAAAAAAGCAAGAAGCAAAGAAAGAAAAAAAGAAAAAAGCAAAAAAAAAAGCTGAAACTCTTCAAAAAAGTTCTCTGTGCACCCTAGAAAAGAGAACTTGAATTGCAATACAATGGCTTTTAAACTGCCAAGAAGATGGTATAGTACTTAGGTTGGCTTGTCTTCCTACACGGTAAGGTAAATCCTAAACACATATCCATGTCAAGCATTGGTGCGCATCGAGCTAACAACTGTAAGCACAATTTTTCAGAGCTAACTGTATGATTAGTTGAGATTTATAAATCAACACGTCAGCAGCTGACATTTAGAGGGTTTTACGTGGATCCCTGGTAACACCTGCCTTCCAGCCCCACGCCACATTTCCTAACCTTACCAGCCTCTGGCTACTATTTTGTGCTTAATGAATCTGATGGCAACAGAGCAGCATCTGTATTTCTTCAGCACGATCCAAGCTCAATTACCAGAACTACGAGGAAACTAAAAATACAGAGCAGTTTGATGCTCTCAGTAATTAGTACTGCTAATGTATTACTTTCTGATTCGGATACACCTGCAATTCCTCATTGATTCTTCAATGTGTGTCCTTTACAAAGCATATCACTCTAAGTACAAACGTAAATGGGTGGCAGTCTGCATAACTACATTAATAAAGCTGTTTCTTATCAACACCAAGTGTTCAAGATCTCGAACAGATCTATGTTCCCAGGTCTGATGGGCAGCTTTCACACTATGACAATTGATTTGTTTGGGGCTTTTCTCTCCTACAGTTGTCATTTTTGCTTTGGCATGATCCAGTGTCAGGATCCCCTCCAGTTTCAGGGGAGGTTTAGATTGGATATTAGGAAAAATTTCTTCATGGAAAGGGTTATCCAGCATTGGAATGGGCTGCCCAGGGAGGTGGTTGAGGCACCATCCCTGGAGGTGTTCAAAAGACAGGTTGACATGGTCCTCAAGAATATGGTTTAGTGATTTTTTTATTGCTTATTTCTTATTTATTTTTTTGTCAGAGTTAGGTTGATGGTTGGACTAGATGATCTTTAAGGTCCCTTCCTACCTAGATGATTCTATGATTCTATGATCCAGTGTTAAAATACGATGTGTAGCAGTAACTGTTTAGGTTGTTGCTTACATATTTATCACTTGAACTATGTCATTTTTAAAACACTGGAGGAGGAGAGGGAAACATAGATAAATACACGTCCTAATAGCATGCTTTGGCCTAAAAATGTTTGTAATTACTCTTTTCCAAGTGCAGCATTAACTCACGTCTTAAGTTTTCCACAACACAGTAACTATAAATGACATTCATCCTCATCTTTCTGAGGCAGAGGAGTACATGAAAGATTCATGAGGTTCCATATACAGACCGCCATCAGTACAAAAGAGATGGTCAAGTCTTGCACAAATGAGCAGGAAGAAAAAGAAAAGGCCCCAAAAGGGCCACCCCCCCCCGCTTACTGAATTACTATTTAACTTTAGGCGAGCTACTAGAGGTAGAGATTGTCAAAGGCACTGAGGTTTCCTAAGAAATCTTAATATTCCCAGTGTATTCCACTTTCCTGCTTGCTGCCCTGAAACATTTACCCTTTTCTTCCACTACTGGAAGAAAGTCAACTGATTTTGACTACAAACCTTTCACAGCAAGGACTGTGCCTTGCCCCCTCCTGCAGCAGCCCCAGCAAAGAGATCACAGCACTGTTTGGAACCTGAAGGTGCCAACCATTGTAACTGCTTATGCCCTGAAAAGCTTCTGGGACCAGCATGATGCTTGAGCTGTTTATGTCCCCATGGCACTCAGGGTGTTGTATGGGTTCAGCAGGATCTGAGATCAGACCAAAAACCTACTGAGTCCCCTAGCTGACTTGGATGAACCAGCAGTAAAACAGTCACGCACGTGGTGGCCAGTGTATGGCACCTGCTCTGCTTGTGTTTAATTCCTCCTTCTTCAGGAACCCATAAATGTGTCAAAATACCTGCCATGGGCACAACGTATATTCCTGTCTTAAAAAACCTGCAGAACAGGAAAGCTGTTAAATGGTCCTCTTCTCATCCAGGGTCAGGTCCCTCCATGCAAATGGCCAATGGCATCCTGGGGTGCATTGGGAAGATTGTGACCAGCAGGTCAATAGAGGTCATTGTGCCCCTCTGCTCTGCCCTGGGGAGGCCCCATCTGGAGCCCTGGGTCCAGTTCTGGGCTCCCCAGTTCCAGAAGGACAGGGAACTGCTGGAGAGGGGACAGCAGAGGCTACAAAGATGATGAAGAGCCTGGAGCATCTCCCTTAGGAGGAGAGGCTGAGGGACTTGGGGCTTTTTAGTTTGGAGAAGAGAAGGCTGAGGGGGGATCTGATCAACACCTATAAATACTTAAAGGGAGGGTGTCAGGAGGATGGGGGCAGTCTTTTTTCAGTGGTGACCAGGGACAGGACAAGAGGAAATGGGCACAAACTTGAATATAGCAAGTTCCACCTAAACATGAGGAGGAACTTCTTTCCTGTGAGGGGGGCAGAGCCCTGGAAGAGGCTGCCCAGGGAGGTGGTGGAGTCGCCTTCTCTGGAGACATTCCAACCCCACCTGGACACGTTCCTGTGGGACCTGCTCTGGGTGGCCCTGCTCTGGCAGGGGGTTGGACTAGATGATCTCCAGAGGTCCCTTCCAACCCCGTGTGATTCTGTGATTCTGTGAAATGCCCAACAGCTGTTCCTTGCACAGGTCCAGTGAATCAAGCTGCTGGGGTGGGATGTACAGCCTCCTAGTTCCCAAAGCCTTTTCCTTCCCTGCTCGTGTCACTTGTGCTCTTCATGGCAGGGCCAGGGAGGCACATAAAAGCAATGGTAACTTCAAGCTTCAGAGGTCAGAGGCTCCCTTACTGGCACTAGAAACAGAAACTATATTTGTAGTTTAGCTCCACTCATCTGCACAAAGGAGACTAGTGGTGTTTAAATTATAAGGAATTCCCCAAGAGTGAGCCAGTATAAACTCTGGGTGCTGCTTCAAAGACCATGTCTGGTTATGGACTCCTCCCTAAATAAACTCCCTTGTAGGATATTTTCTTACATCAAATCAGTGCAACTTGGACCATTTGTGCTTCTAAAGAAAAATAATACTCATATCTGCTGAGGCAGTAGAAAGACTGGAATGATTTAAAGAACAGAACAATTCTAAATCTCTATTAAGTATCTAGACAGGAAAATCCTAGAGTACAAAGGAAAAAAAAGCTTACACACCTAGTGTGAAGCGTCTGTTTAGAGAAAGAATGGTGAATACGAGAAACCTACCAAGCTCACCAAGCTGGAATGGGAAGTTGCAATGACAGACCTAAGCCAGACCAAAGCTGGGTAATACAAAGGATTTAATCTGAATGGTAATTCTGTAGGAGACAGTAGCTCCACAAAAGTTGTTTTAATATGGTCAATATTTTTTTATTTTCACTTTCTTTTCCCTAAATAAAAACAGAAGCAATATTCATAGTTTTTATTTCCCAGTTTGGGTATGAATTTTTTTCCATTTTGAACACTGCATGTAAATGCCATCATGTGTTTTATGGTAGAGTATTTTAAATACCCATTGACATACATATTGACATACTCTGCTGAAATAACTGATCATCTATTACTTTACACAGGAACATAATTTGATCAACACTGAACAAAATATTGTGTACTCCTGAGTAAGTCCTGACTCCAAAATACCCGTCAGAGATTTTGCATGGCTGAGACCCTTACAACTAGTCATTCATTTTTCCAAAAATGTGCACAAAATAGAAATTAAGACTTTTTATCCCTTTCAGTGTCTAAACCTAAGCCCTTTTACAGCTATGAAGTAATGAAACCAAGAAAACAACATAATAATTTCTATCACACTAAACTACATCATACTGGTTTTCAAAAGCAGGGAGGAACATTTTAGTAATAGTTCATTCGTATCCAGAAAATAAATACATATAGCTTGTAATTATAGTAATTACCTTTTAAACATAATTGAGGTTATCTTATTTTTATCAAAGGCATTAAGCATATTTCAAGGTATTTCAAAAGGAAATGTCTTCACAGCTGCCATGCAGTAGTTGCAGGGCGTGTGGTGGTCCTCACACTAACCACTTTTCTGGGAACAGAGGTGGCTTCACATCCCCCTCCTGGGTCTGCTGTCTGAACTGTGCTGTTGAGTTACAGAGAGGCTGCAGTTCAGGAGGGAAGTGAAAGAAGGGGAAGCACGGGAAAGCTCAATAAAGAATCATATTAAATAAAAATAAGAATAGAAAGAGAGGGAGCAAATCACCCGAAGCCCACTCACTTTTGTTACCTGCTTTAGAAAGCACAAGAAGCTACAGGTTGTTTACAAATGGAGACGCAGTAGAATCCAGGACCTGCTCCCTGCAGTCAGTTGGACCAAACCTTGCCTCCCCAAGGCCATTTACTGCTGATGTCAACTCATTTGTCTGTTGCTCGAGCTGCTTATGACAGGTGTCAATACACAGGTAAAGAGTTATCCGTTGTGAAATTAATGAAAGAGCCGAGCACTGTGTGGGCAGAGAGACCTCATGGGAGATGAGAAAGCAGCCAGCTCTTAACACATCTCCTACGGATACAGAAGACCTTCAACAAGGGACGAGGGGACAGAGTGTATCCTCAGCAAGTTTGCTGATGATACCAAACTGGGAGGGGTGGCTGACATCCCATAAGACTGTGCTGCCATCCAGAGAGACTTGGACAGGCTGGAGGGCTGGGCAAGGAAGAACCTCATGAGGTTCAACAGGGAAAAGTGTAGGGTCCTGCACCTGGGGAAGAAAAATGCCAGGCACCAATACAGGTTAGGGGTAGACCTGATGGAGGCAGCTTCTGAAGAGAAAGATCTAGGGGTCCTGGTGGACAGCAAAATGACAATGAGCAAACAGTGTGCTCTTGTGGCCAAGAGGCCAACGGAATCCTGGGCTGCAGAGGGAAGAGTGTGGCCAGCAGGTCAAGGGAAGTCATTCTCCCCCTCTGCTCTGCACTGGGGAGGCCACAACTGGAATCCTGCTTCCAGTTCTGGGCTCCCCAGTTCAAGAGGGACAGGGAAAGAGTCCAGCGAAGGGCAACAAAGATGATTCAAGGATTGGAGCATTTCCTTTATGAAGAAAGACTGAGAGAGCTGGGACTCTTTAGTCTGGAGAAGAGAAGGCTGAGGGGAGACCTTATCAACACCTACAAGTATCTCAAGGGCGGGTTGAAGGAGGAGGGAGCCAGACTCTTTTCAGTGGTTCCCAGTGAGAGGACGAGGGGCAACGGGCACAAGTTGGAACAGAAGAGGTTCCACTCAAATATGAGGAGAAACTTCTTCACGGAGTCCCCTTCTCTGGAGATTTTCAAGACTCGCCTGGATGCTCCTGAGTCATGTGCTCTGACAAGCTCTAGGCAATCCTGCTTCAGCAGGGGAGTTGGACTAGATGATCCCTTCCAACTCTAAAATTCAGTGAAATTCAGTGAAACAATTCCCTCCACCTTTCCCTTTGCCAATTTCTCCAGCCTTGCCTGGACTGCAAAACCAGCTGTTTTTAAGGCAATGCTGTCATCCTTCCACATGACATCTGGTACCAATCTACAGGAAAAGGTAACGGGAGGCAAGATGAATCTGGTCCACAGCTTGGCAGCACCCAGATGTGCTACGCTGCAGGAAGAACACCACCATGACTACATAAACGACCACCACCTTTCAAAGCTGAACATGATTTGAGCCACTAATTTTCAACCTGTGGACTTCTTTGGTCTGTGTATTACTTTGCAGGCCCAAAGGAAGTACATCAAAAGCAAGCCTAACCTTTGCTCCTATGCTTGCAACACAAGTGAGGAATGACACTTCCCTGGAAAACATGTAGGCAACTGGAAAGGAGTTGAGAAACCACTGACTGAAGTGGAAAGGGCAAATTTTGTCTCCTGTGATGACATTACGGCTTCTTCGCTTCTAGAAATGAATGACAACTGGAACATCCACAACACAAACGTTCAACATTTCAGCTCATTAACACACCCAGAACTGGAAATTTTGTTCTGCTTCCTCGGCAGCCTCCAAGGCCTTTCTGACAGGGGGCACGTCACCCTGGCAGCAAAGCCCAGCTTGATTCTTGGGACTTTTCTGGAAAAAACTGGGCCTCAGACATGCTTTACTAAGGCGAGGACAGTTTCAAGGTGGGACAGGAGAGCACAATATGTTCATGATTTCATTTAAATCCATCCTAAACGCCATCCCTCCTGAGATCTGGTGGCAAGAATCAAAAACTGGTTTTAGAAATCTTTTTTGTGTAAAACCCGAGAGTTTACCAAAGGGGATACTTTTTAAGAGATACATGTTTTAGCCTTACAGATTAATTCCCTTCTTGCCTGGCAAAAAAAGAAAAAAAAAAAGGAAAATTCCAGGAAATTTTCAGGTAACATGAAGACACACATAGCTTTCACAATTTATTCAGCTGGGTTTTACTCACCTCTGTGTCTCTGAATCTGTCCTCATAGTCCAATCTATCCTTCTCTACAGATGTAAGCTTTAGCTTCAGAGTGGAAATCTCTGCCATAAGATCCAGCTTTTGAGTTTCAAGGGATGTTCTGCTTAAAAGCTCCTGATTCAAGATAAAAAGGAAGAGAACAGAATTATTCATCCAAGGGGAATAAATCAATAATTTATTTCTACAGCTAAAGGCCTCTTTCACAGGGAAAAGCACCACACTCTCTCTTGCGCTCTCTGAAGCCCCGGGACACAGTTATTACCCATCTGACAGACTCCAGGAACCTAGGATGCCTCTGAGATCACGGGGGCACCATCACGGGTTGGCTGCCAGGATGGGAAAAAGCCTTGTCTGTCATCACTGTTGCTCTGGGCGTCAAGGAGCTTTGACAGGAACCCACCCATCCTGCCAGAGGCTTTAATCCGAGTCTCTTTGAAATTCAGTTGGGGAAAGGCTCAAAGAAGAGGAGGACTGGATTCCTACAGCGTAAAGCAGCACTGACATCAGCAAGTATGAAAACTTTAAAGCAAATGTGGTAGAAAATTATCAGTTAGTTAAGAGACATCAAGGGGTGCAACACCTTGAAGGGCACTGCTTTCACCAAGGCAAAATGCCCTTCGTTTGTCAAGACAGAGTTAAGACAGACAAGGAGACAGACCTGCTGCAGCATCTCTTCTGTGGCATTCAGCTTCTCCCTGTGCTCCTCTAGACAGAACTCCAGATCCCGGATCTTTTCTCCTTGGGCTTCCACCTGGTCTGTAAGCACACTCACCTGCACAATGGAGAAGAAGGAACGCCTATTTAGTACCTGGCACCCATGCCATGTGTGTCACCTGAAGAGCTGTATGTGAGTGCCAGTGCTGGCTGGGTCACAGATGAAATGGGACCTCGGGAGGAGAAGCAGCAGCAGCAGCAGCAGCAGCGCAGCTCTGCAGCAGACACAAAATGTTGCCAAGGGCTCAAAGGAGAAGGGAAAGCTCTCCCCTCGTGCCTACTGAGATTTCAGCCAAATGCAGACACAATGCAATCCTGCATCTCCCCTCCTGACCTGTCCTGGAAGTTTTCGCAAGGTGTGACTGCTGCATTTTACAGCCAATAATAATGCCTTTGCTGTTGACAATACATTAACTGAAACCCACCTTGACAACCAGACAGCAAAACCTCACTGCACACGATTTGTTCTGCTTTCCAAGGGGCTGCACACAACGTACCATAGCATACAGCTTTCCTTTTCAGAAGAACAAAAGCAAAGGAGGATAAAATGCACGGACCGAGGACAGGCAAGACCAAGACAACACCTTTGAGGCTGCAGACTGATTCCCATTTTCCCTTTTATTTTAAACAGGCTCTTTTGAGGAAATCTGCAGAACTGAAGGGAAGGAGGGAAAGCTGTCTAGAGCAAAGCTCAGCACTCTGAATGAAGCTTTTATTTTAAACAGGCTCTTTCGAGGAAACCTGCAGAACTGATGGGAAGGAGGGAAAGCTGTCTAGAGCAAAGCTCAGCACTGTCACTTAGACCAGGTCTGTGTCAGGGGACTGCAGGACCCACACTGACCAAGGGCTGCCAGGTAGTCCCAACTCTGATGGCAAGAGTGAGCCAGTTTGGCAAAAACGCTCGGGGCTGACCCAGTCCAGACCAGCAGGAGGTGACCAAGACCTCAGAGGAGCTGCTTGTCTTCTCCCATCTGCTGGCCAGTGCCACAGCTTTTGTCACCTTTCACAAGGACAGGACCTATGTCACCTGATGCATGTGAACGGTCATGGAAAACGGTGATTTTAAGGATACACATGAATGTAAGAAGCTGGTCTCTCTGCAGACCTGCTCACCTTACAAGATTCAAAACCAGATCAGATAAACAGAAAGCAAGCCTTTTTGATTTTTCCTGCAATCTAAATTTGCACCTATCCCTAATCTGTGTTAAGTCTCAGGTATCAGCAAGCCTTCTGAACACTGTCCAAGATGACACAACTGCAAATAAATCCTCAGAGGTTTTATCACATGCTATCAAAAAGTCTGTTGAATGCAAGAGTAGAAAAAAATAATGTAGGTGACTACTCACTTGCAGAACAAGAGATTCCTTGTCATTTTCCAAACGAGCCAGCCTTTCTTGATACACATCTCCATTCCCAGATATATGTCCATTAGTCTGAAAAAGACAGCAAATATTGTGTTGCAAGCTATCGTACCATAAGCATCATTCAATGCTCTCAACACACTTATGGAGTATTTTCAATCTGCACAGTTCAAGAACAGGTTTAAAGCATTCTTCAGCCCCTAAAGGGTTATACATCAAATAAACTGTCAACAAAGGACACAGGACCACCACTCAGGACAAGAATTATTTAACGGCTAAAGGATGAGAAAGGAAGAACCTTTTGGTAACCCAGTTCTGCAGAATTCCCTTACTGTGCATTCAGCATTTTGTTAACAAAATTTGTGCTCAGTGATGTACTATGCTAAGCCATACTTGCAAAGAGACAAATAATCCCAGACATTCAGCAAGAGAAAAAAAAAAAAAATCGATGTACAATCTACAGAATGTGCATTATGCTTCTTGCAAGCCAAACATTTTTTTCTAAAACACATAGTAAGAGACATCCTTTTACATCAGGCACATTTTACTGGGTACGGGTGAACGTCTGCACTCTAAACACATCTCTTTATAAAGCTGCCTGAGGCTAAAGAGAAACAAGAATACATGTTAATGCTGTCAGAGAGTACAGAGGAATCAGCAACTTTCTTTCTTCGTAATAACTTCAATGCTCTTAAGCAGTGAGAAGGATTTTACTCTATCCATATTCAAAGCTGTCTCAAAAGCACTTTGTGATGGACTCCACAATCAGATCTCAGCTCAGAAAAGAAATTCTTGTTCCCATCACTGCATAAATCACTTAGAGGAATCTGAGAAGCTGCTTTGAAATCCAGTGCACTCAGTACAGAGGCTCCCACCAACTCTGAGGCACCTAGATCTCTCTCTGAATACGTGATGAAATGAAACTGGGCTACTGACCCTTGTGTCCCAGTGAGTCTACAGCACAACCCTGCCATGAGAGGCCACCCCCACGCAGGAGCTGCAAGCCTCAGGCTCCTGCTCTCCATCTCCCTTTCAAACAGCCTATCTACCCCAACTGCAGAGGATGCCTGAGGAAGCCCACCAGCTACATCTCCTTTCCTAAGTTACACGCCTGACTGGGTCATGGGAGAAACTGCCTTGTTCGAAACCAGAGGAATAAAAATGTCCACCAGCATCACTTGAAGATTAGATCCAAAGCACACAGTAGGGGATAAAAAGCATTTGACCTCACCTTTGCGTGCTCCTCAAGAAATCAGGCTGGTCTGGCAGCTTGCAAATGGGTGTGCAATTGTAAATGCATATGTTAATTATAAGCACTCATGTGTAACCTTTACAAGATGACCATAACATCTTCCCCAACAT
The DNA here is from genome assembly GCF_001431845.1 of Calidris pugnax. NCBI lineage: Eukaryota > Metazoa > Chordata > Aves > Charadriiformes > Scolopacidae > Calidris > Calidris pugnax. Next base: position 218,215 of record NW_015091069.1, read on the forward strand.
CACTAGAGCTGCAGCAATCTAGAAAGGATGCTCCCTAGTAATTTGCCATAATACCTCACACTAAAGTGAATCTGAATTATTTAGCAGTAAACTACTAGGCCTTCTGCCCATCGAGAAACTATGCACCAAGGCAGAAGTTCTCTAAACTTCTGAGTTTGCTCAGTTTTCCTCCTGACTTCTACTAGAATTTAGCTCACACCATAGGGATTTCCATTCAAGGTCATTGAGATCTTCAGTTTTGTAAGTTTTAATTCGAAAGAAGTTGAAGAGCTTACAGAATAAACTTGTTAGCTGCTTATGCTTATGCTAAACCAGCAGATTATGCTTTGATTTCTGTAACTTGACCTGCATGCGAAATATAAACCCAAGATTTTTGCATTCTTTTGCTATTCTGTAGCTCCCTTCTCATTTACAGACCTCCAAAACATCTCAGGCACTTACTCTGCCTCCACGAACACAGTGTCTGTATTTTGTGACATACAACACATTTATCAATCCAGCGTGTGACTCTGATGGAGGAAAGTGATATTCAACCCTCATTACAAGCAGGCAGCCAAGGTACAAAGACACCCCTCCATCCTGCCAGGGCTCCCATGAAAGTCCTTGTCAAAGCACAGACTCGACATCAACGCCCTGACCAGTGAACCTCCTGCTACCTCTAGCCAGCATAACCAGACACAGATTAACTACAACCAAAGGCACCGTGAAGAAAATCTGTCGAGGTAGGTATTAGTTTCACACTACGATGAGAATGCCCTTACACTGCTGTGAAAACCAATCGAGCCTTAAAGCAGAATGTTAGTCATTGTGCACAGCATCTTGCCAAGACACCTCAGCTGTTAAACTCTGTTTACATTTCTCAAAAAAAACCTCCTGTTTTGCTCAGCATATCATACCTGGCTCTAAAATGGGAGCATTTAGAGAGTGAGAGTTCAGGACGCAGTCGCACGTTGCTGTAAGAGAAGAGGGAGGAGGCGATGGGAACCCCAAGGAGGACTGGAGTAAAGGTTATGCTCCCACAAAACCAAATACAAAGATGTCTTTGCTGACTGTTGCCAAAAACATTTTGTAAAATCTGCGTAAAAGCAGACCTCCTATAGTCCATCAAAACCAGAAAGCTTTGTGTACAACCCGACAGCAGACTGCTTTTTCACTGACTGAATTTCACTGAATTTCTAGAGTTGGAAGGGACCATAGAGATCATCCAGTCCAACTCCCCTGCTGAAGCAGGACTGCCCAGAGCTTGTCAGAGCATGTTACTCAGGAGCATCCAGGCGGGTCTTGAAAATCTCCAAAGAAGGGGACTCCACACCCTCCCTGGGCAGCCTCTTCCAGGGCTCTGGCACCCTCACCGTGAAGAAGTTCTTCCTCAAATATGAGTGGAACCTCTTCTGTTCCAACTTGTGCCCGTTGCCCCTCGTCCTCTCACTGGGAACCACTGAGAAGAGTCTGGCTCCCTCCTCCTTCAACCCACCCTTGAGATACTTGTCAGTATTAATAAGGTCTCCCCTCAGCCTTCTCTTCTCCAGACTAAAGAGCCCCAGCTCTCTCAGTCTTTCTTCATAAAGGAGATGCTCCAATCCTTGAATCATCTTTGTTGCCCTTCGCTGGACTCTTTCCAGTAGTTCCCTGTCCCTCTTGAACTGGGGAGTCCAGAACTGGAGGCAGGATTCCAGTTGTGGCCTCCCCAGTGCAGAGCAGAGGGGGAGAGTGACCTCCCTCCACCTCCTGGCCACACTCTTCCCTGCACAGCCCAGGATCCCGTTGGCCTCTTGGCCACAAGAGCACACTGCTTGCTCATTGTCATTTTGCTGTCCACCAGGACCCCTAGATCTTTCTCTTCAGAAGTTGCCTCCAGCTCCTTTTTGCCTGAAGTGTTGTAATTTCTGCATAATACCTGGGAATAACTCTTCATTTTAAGCATGAAAAGACAAGAAAGTCACGGACTTTGGTTTCAATGGGGAAAAGATGAGAGTTGGAGAAAGGACAACTCAGAAAGGCCACAGCAGCTATTTCACTGAGCAGCAGGTCCAGCACCTCCTACAGTGGTCTGCAGGCAATGGTCACCGTGCCTTCCCACACCTCTCCTCTGCCCTGTCTTCAAAGCTAAAAGGTTGACACTCAATTTTCTTCCCAGAGAGATGCGGAAGGAAGATGGGAGATGAAATACATGAAAAGAAGAATAGGGTAATGACAGCAACGGAGAGGACTGAAAAGAACTGGAGAGGGAAGATGCTCCAACACTGGACATGGGAAAGTGGTGCATCAGGAGATGGGGTGGAGGGAGCCCCAATGGGGAGGAACAGCCTGCAGGGAGGTCTGAAAGATGCTGGGAGATCTGGTCTGTGCAAAACCTGGTGTGTCCTTCAGAAGGAGTTTCTCTCCACCCGGGGACTCACAGCCTCCCCTAGGACTGAGCCCGGCAACTACTCACTCTGCAGAGCAATGGCTCTGATTTGGGAGGAAGGGAGGGAATAAAAAAAAAAAAAGAGGGAAAAAAGGGGAAAAAAAAGTACATTTTTGATTCAACAGCAACTGGGGCACTTGGTAGTTGTGGATCGAATTTGTATCATCAAAGTCAGCACAAGATTAACATAGTTCTCTAGCTGTGTGAGACAAGCTTTGCCTATTTTCAAAGGCGGCTCTTTTTCATCAGCAACTTAAGATCTATCTTCAATTAAGCGGTTAGACTTTGCATGTGTTTTCAATTTAGGGATTAATTGCAAAACACTGTATGGGAAAAGAATGCAGATTTACCAATACCAATCTTAATCCTAAAAAAAAAAGAACAGTCGTCACGATACCACTGAGGCTTCGCAGAAGTTTGAGGTTAAGCATTTACTTAAAATGCCTTATAATATCAGACCCAGTGCATTTAAAAACTCTGCAAGAAGAATCCATGGCTAATCTGTTAAACACATGTGTAAGTTTTGGCTGCAATCATGTAAGTGTGAAAATCCGCACTGCTCTGAAGGGAATTATTCCTGCAATAAGTGGATGGATCACCAAACATTCAAAGTTTGCCTGCCCTTGGTCTTTAATGCCTTTTCCCTGGAAGTGAGTTAGCATTTCAAACTGCAGTAAAGTTAGTAATAGCTTCTGTTTTAAACTTCCTAATAATAATAATAATAAAAAAAATCTGTTTCCTTGTAATTGCCTTATTCTCCTCTCAAAAGCAGAACTAATTTTTAGCCTACTGCAGCTGATACCCTCGTTTTCCTTCATTTTCCCTTCTGCTTTTGAGACAAAATAAGCAGCACAAATCGCACTGTTCTTGCTGTAGATGCAATCGGAGTCACACGAGAGCTGCTGCTCCACACCATTATTTCCTTGCACAGCAGATTGCACGGACTGTTCGGACCACCCCAGCCCAGCAGTCAACAGTTGGGCGAGTTGTTCCCTGACATCTCTCCCCTGACCATCTGGAGTTAAATTAGAGCTCATCGACATGCCTGTGTTGTTCAGATCATTATAATGTGCATTACCTACACTCGGGCACAGCTACGGCTGCTACAGTTCTGCCCCTTCACTCAGTTTTAGCATCCCTTGTAAAGGTGTCCTCTCCAGCCTCCCCTACCTTTCCATCACCCCGGGTTTCCCAAGCGATGTATTTGCCACCCTTTTTCCCCCGTGATGCAGAGCCACGACAGCTTTACCCTCAGTAGGGATTGATTCCAGCCCGAAATGATACTGCTCAAAATTGGCCCGAACACAATCTGCACCAGCGCTTGACCAGTTTGTGTGGGAGCCCCCCACTACCCTCCCAGGCTTGGCACCTCCTGCGCCCCACACCTCCCCGTGCTCGCAGCCCCACTGGAGCCTGCCCATCAGTTAGTTCCTCCTTACAGAACAGAACCCACAGGGGAAAGCAAGCTGCATAAATCCACTCCAACACCCCCGCCTTACATTTTAAAGGTTTCACTACCAAAAAAAAAAAAAAAAAAAAAAAGTTAATTCTGAAAGAAGAACAGCTTAAGACAGACCTTCAGCTCTGAGGAGTTTACCTGAAACATCTTCTAAATGATAACAATAGTAACGCGGCTATTGAACAGGGAAGACACAACTGTTTTAAAATTCTGTGATTCTGTCAAAATAATTCAGTTTCTCCGAGGGCAGCTCGGCTGGCAGCCGACACAAGAGAAGGGCGAGACGCTGCTTCCCCACAAGCGTTCCCCAGCTATGGCTTCTCTCTCCGAGAAATGCAAGAGCCCGGAGAAACGCCTTACCTTATTTAGCCAGACGCAGTGTCCGTGAATGTCCCAGCTGTACTCCATGCTGGGCACGACTATCTTCATGCGTTTAAGGACACGGGCGACGGCGGCGAGCAGCCGAGGCTTGAGAGCAGCAGCTACCAGGGCCGCCGGCACCCGCTGCCCCCAGGGCTCCTCTGAGCTGGGGTGGGGAGGTTAATAGGCAGCGGGCATCCCCGTGGTGTGGTACCCTCTGCTAACCAAGGGCAGAGGAGAAGGTGGCAGCAGGAGTGGGAGATGTGAGAAGCCGAGCCGTGACTGGAAACCAAACCGGCACCACTCCTCAGGCCGTGACTGGAAACCGGCACCACTCCTCAGGCGGAGCAAAACAGCTCCTCTAGGGAATTAACACATCAAAGTCCGGGGAAGATCTAGCCTTTATTCCACCCTGAGCCCTGGGATCCCAAGGTGGAGGAGGATGCAGGCAGAGGGGTGCAAGAGGTGTGTAAACCCGACCAGCCGGCCACCTCCACCCTCACATCTCACCCCCTGCAAGAGCAACCTCCTCGCTCTGCACCCTGCAGGGATCATCCCCCCCAAAAAAAAACATCAGGGTAAAGAGGGAGGGAATTTTCTTTTCTTGCTGGGCCATTAATTGTAAAGGCTGGAAGAGCACAGGTAATTAACTCCTAGGCACCAAGAAAGAGAGGAAGGAAAAAGTTTACTCAGCTGTTCCAGGTCTCACAAGTGGTTTATCTCAAGTTTATGTCATACTTAAGAATGACGTAAAATGCGACAATAACAACCAACCTCTGTGCTCATGTTTAAGCTTCAATTTACCCAGTAACAGCAGCAGCATCATAAATCCTTAGTATTTTTGAACACAGAGCCTAGCTCCAGGAGTCCTGTGATTATCTCAAAATCCACAGCTTTTATTATTAAAAAAAAATAAATTAAAAATTTAACACTACTGCTGATAGATAAAAATCTCAAAAACATGAATAACTCAGAACAAAAGAGCAGAGCAGAAGAGTAGCAGAAGCTGTGTTTTTTAAGCCAGACTGATGTATTTTAGGTTGTTCTTACTGTCGATAAACTCATCCCCAATGCATGAAGATGCCATGCCACAACATACTATAAATGAACCCATATTATCTTCCAGTGTTAAAAACACACCAGTCTGGGTGATCCCCTTTAGCAAGCAGCAGGGTCCTGTATTTCAAGAATTTGGAGACTCAGATCTCTCGTGGACAAAAATTATTGCCAGGAGGCAGTTTATGATGACAAGCTGGAACGGTATCACAAGGCTCTTTTCATATTGCAACCTGAGGAGGAATCTCAAACAGGTGTTTGGTGACAAATACCTAGGTGCCACCATAGGACCTTTTGATAGCTAAACTCAACATAAACACAAGCGAAGCCAAATGCATGCATTGAACACCCACACTAGGACAATAAAACAGCAAACTTTGGTTCGAAGACAAGATTTTTCCGTGAATAGGAAATATGAGATTATTTCTGGCTAATCAAACCACCTCCCCGACTTGGGAACCACCCTGTCATCCAAATAGGCCAATATACCTCTGTAAGATTACAAGCTACGTTTATCCAGCAAGGAAAACCTCTCTCTGGAATCTAATATCCCCTCATATTAACTTTCATTACTCCCAGCCACTTTCTGGAAGAACCAGCTTGTCGAGGAAGTGTCAAAATCTGAGGCCGGTCTGTGAGATGACAGATCTGTTATTCACAGCAGCAACATTTCTGAAGTTGACTTTAAGATCATTAAAGCAAAACAAACTTCATGGCCTCCAAAGGTTTCTTGAAGAACATTTTCAGCTCATCTGAAGATGATAGTTAACCTGAACTGTGGCACCTGTAGTGGATTGTGCAATCCAAAGTCAACTTCAGAAATTCACTTCTGAGTGAAAAAAAATATTATTTTATATATATTCAAATTCAGGAATTCAATTCCAAAGCTAAAACCACAGTTGCAGGTGCTATAATTTTAAAGAAAAGCATTATCCTGGCTCTTTCATTCCAGGAGCACATCCTTTAAGAGCAGAAGGTTCACAACAGGATCCACATATACAAGTTCAGATGAGGAGCTTGGGGAAGATGGCTCTGAGGTGTGGGCAGGGACTGTCCACCCACTTCTACCCTTCACCCTCCTTTTTAACAAGACACAGTTGGTTTCTTCTTTCTGGGAAGGCTGTTGCATAAGACACGTTTTTAAAAAAAACGCCAAAAAACACTGTCAAGAAAAATAGTAAGCAGAAAGAAAACTCTCTTGCTTGTTTCAACTGCAGAAAAACCAGAGCAACACACATGACTGGGAGCACGGTTTCTGAGGATTATTCTTCAAGAGATGGATCTATCAACTTCCAGCTGGACACAACGAGGCTGCCTTGGTCTTGCAAAAGGCAGTGTTTCATTTAAAATGGTCTTGTTACTGGTGATGATGTTACAGATTACTCACATGCTGTCCATGTTCAAGCCAGAAGCTCCATTTTCCCAGAGTACAGTACATGTTTTATTAAAGCACACATCAGAATACATTAAACATTTCTGTTGATCAGGAGAAATCTGAAAAGACTCCAAAACCTTGGAATAGTTACAATCTGGCTATGGATTTCAGGTCTGGTCCCCAGTGAAAGCACACAGTCCCAACATGTCTGAGCTTAGAAAAGGCCTCAGCCCCTTTCCAGACATTGAACAAATGGCCCCATTTGGAATTTTAGCCATGACATTCACCTGCCCTCCGTTTGCACATGGGGACTTGAACAGGGTTTCAGCAACACAGAGATCAGTTTTGAGCTACAGAGGCACAACTAGAAATGACACGTTATAGTGAAACTGGCTTATTTGTCTAGCAGAAAGCTGCACGTAGAAGTTTTCTGAACCCCCTGTGGGGACCATCTGATTGATTCTCTTGGAAGAGCTCTGCCAGACGTCCAGGCACTCTACGTGCTCTCTGGTATCACAAGGCCATCTGGCATCCACGGGTTAAAAAAAATCAGCATGAGGTTTTCAACTCATTGGCCCTTTTTGAGTGCTTGCATAGACTTCTCTAACTGACTGAGAGGAGCAGAAAGGAAGCGGTCACTAAGAAGCGGTACAGGGACAGGGGGCAGCCAATTCTGGCATGGCAAAACTGCCCCATTTTACAAAAATGAGCAACATTGGGAGCCTGCTGTCAGGCAGTTTTCCTCAACTAGAGCATTAGCAGTTTCCCTGCAGGGGCCAGGAGTAGATTTTTATCTTGTGACACACTCTTTGGCAACAGTGAACACTATTTTACGTTTTCCTCTGAGACACGAGAGACTTGCTTACAGCTTCAGATGGGATGTCACGCACCAGTTGCAGCAGTTTGAAATAGCCTGGTAGATGCAATTTCTTCATTTATAAGAGGATTAAACTTATTTCAAACCAAAGAGGTGCCTTCCCTTCCTCAGTAAAGGATGGGCGTAGCTGCAGAAAGCCTTCCTGCAAATCATCTCATCACCTCAAGCAGATCAACAGTCTCACCTAGTTGGCAGATGACACCAAACTAGGTGGAAGTGTTGATCTGCCTGAGGGTCAGAAGGCTCTACAGAAGGACGTGGACAGGTTGGATCAATGGGCCAAGGCCAATGGGATGAGGTTCAACAAGGCCAAGTGCCGGGTCCTGCATTTCGGTCACACCAACCCCAGGCAACGCTACAGGCTGGGGGCAGAGTGGCTGGAGCTGCCCAGCAGAAAAGGACCTGGGGGTGTTGGTTGACTGTGGGCTGAACAGGAGCCAGCAGTGTGCCCAGGTGGCCAAGAAGGCCAACAGCATCCTGGCCTGTGTCAGGACCAGCGTGGCCAGCAGGAGCAGGGCAGTGATGGTGCCTCTGGACTGGGCACTGGTGAGGCCTCACCTCGAGGGATGGGTTCAGTTCTGGGCCCCTCACCACAGGAAGGACATTGAGGTGCTGGAGCGTGTCCAGAGGAGAGCTGGTGAGGGGTCTAGAGAACAAGTCATATGAGGAGAGACTGAGGGAACTGGGCATGTTTAGTTTGGAGAAGAGAAGGCTGAGGGGAGACCTCACTGCCCTCTACAACTCCCTGAAAGGAGGGTGGAGAGAGGTGGGGGTTGGCCTCTTCTCCCAAGGGAATAATGACAGGAGCAGAGGAAATGGTCTGAAGCTGGGGCAGGGGAGGTTTAGATTAGATCTGAGGAAGAATTATTTTCCTGAGAGGGTGGTCAGGCACTGGAACAGCCTGTCCAGGGAGGTGGTGGAGTCACCATCCCTGGAGGGATTTAAGAAACTTGTAGATGTGGCACTTCAGGGCAGGCTCTATCAATCTAACAATGAGGCCCGGGATTGTTGGGTTGTGTCTGTTTGTGGAGTTTGTTTTGGTTTGGTTTGGTCTTTTTGTGGTTGGACTCGATGATCTCAAAAGTCCCTTCCAACCATGAAGATCCTGTGATTCTGTGATGTGGGCGCTTCACATGACACCCTCCTGCTCAGGCAGGGACCAGCGACACTGGTGACACCTACAAATCCCATGCCTGTAGCACAGTACAAAGTGTAACGTTCAGTCTTTCGTACTAGGGGCTTTAAGGATGGCAGAGAGTACGGGGGGAATAATTTGAGGCAGACTGAGGGGAAGCAGAGAGTGAATCCTGCAATCTTATGCACATGCAGCCCTTGTACATCTTTTTCAGTGCCTGGGAGGACTCAGCTGAATGGCAGAACTGAGCCTTTCCCCCCTCAGGTTCAGCCCATGGCTGCAATTGAAACCATCACTGTCTCACTGCCACGCGGTGATCCGCATCGTGCAGGTCTGAAGGACCTCGTCCCAGATCCTAAAAGCCAGGCACCCCTAAATCACACATTTGCTGTTCACAAGGGACAATGATGGCCTTCGCCTCACCAATTCCAACAGGAACCCCAGCCTCCAGCCACGCTGCTGGGCCCCTTCGCTGCAGAATGACATGTGGTGGGATCAGCATGACTATGTGTGGACGACTGATGGCACACTATGGGGAGCAGTCCATTTTCCAAGGCTGTTTATTTAGCACACGAACACTTTTTTATTCGTAAAGGCCATACTTTCATGAAACCTGTTATGTCCCTCAATTTCGGCTCCACGCAGAGCAGAGACTAGTTACAGCGATGTTCACTGCTGTACGTTTTGCAGGAAGGAAACGCTGATGTTAGCAGGAACTTCTGTATGTTTTAAAGATCTGGCTTGCCTGTCACTCCCGTCTCCTCCTCCTGATCTCAGCGTTGACTGCCATGCTTTGACAGTGGGGGCGAGATCCAAATCCCACTGTGGGCAGCTGGAAAGCTCCCACCTGCCTCATTAAGTTTCAGGCATTCTCAAATGAGTAGTTCAAAGCAAAGGAAAAAAATCAATAAATTAAAAAACCAAAAAAGCTCTCCCCTCAAACCGTTCTGCAAGAGCTGCAGAAGCAAGCCCAGGTCGCCATCTCTTCCCACAGAGCCACGTGCTGTCACCCAGCCCCACGCCTGGCCAACACTTCCCAGCCCAAAGTTGGGCACACGCAGTCCTGCACATGACACTCAGGGCTAGGGCATCCCATGCTGCAACTGAACACCAAAATACATCCACGTATCGAGATAAAAACCACTTTTTTTGCAGGATCAGTCCAGGATGACTGAACCCTTTCTGAGGGGGTGAGATGCCTATCCTGGGAAGGGACCAGGCGACAGGGGCTGGCCATCCCAACAGCAGCAATGTGTTGGGGGCAGCACAGTGGCTTCTCCTACATCAATCCCAGCCTTCATCAGATCCGGCATCCCCATTCCAGCAGTACAGAATCACAGAATCACAGAATCATCTAGGCTGGAAGAGACCCTCGGGATCATCAAGTCCAGCCATCCACCCTACTCTAAAGTTCTCCCCTACACCATATCCCCCAACACCACATCTAAACGGTTCTTAAACACAGCCAGGGATGGTGACTCAACCACCGCTCTGGGCAGCCTATTCCAATGCCCGACCACTCTCTCTGTGAAGAATTGTTTCCTAATGTCCAGTCTAAACCTCCCCTGGTATCACCTTGGCCAACACCACGTGCGTGAGGCAGCAGGACCCAGAGACACTGCTGTAATACAGTTTTGGAAAAATTTGCAGACACACACACCTGCTGCTGCTGCTGTTACAGCTACAGCCTGACTTAAACCCTGGAGCACACCCTCTAGAAAGAAGTCTTGACTTGAAGTCCACTGCTGCTGCGTCCCCAAAACCTGCACGCCACAACGCGAACCCTGCCACAGACCACGAGCACAAGAACCCCTGCTTGGTCCTGCTAGGAAGTCACCACTCACAGGGCACCTGGAGGCAAAAGCAGTGGGTCCTTTGAAAATCACGTAGCCCACCTTCTGAGAAGCACAACATTTTATTTCCCAGCACAGCCTTCAGGTAGCCTCCACTTGAGCAATATTTTATTCTTTTGGAAAATTGAGGGTTGGGGAAAGAACAGTTTAATCAGGTATAATTTGGTGCATTTTTAAAGCAAGGGTGACAAAATAGGGTAGATGCACAAACACAGAAAATGAAAATTTGGTTTGACTTCCAAGTTAAAGGGATGCTGAGCTTGTACCACTCACTTCTGTTATAAACCAGGTAAGGAAGCTCAGTAGCAACACTGGTCCCTGTGCTGCCAAAGAATGCTTCTGAGTGAAAATTTCGTATTGAAAACAGCATTGCTCCCCCCATTTAAGTGAATAATTCCTATAAAAATCACAGAATCACAGAATCTTCTAGGTTGGAAGGGACCTTAAAGATCATCTTGTCCAACCGTCAACCTAACTGACAAAAATAGACACCCACACAACAAACAAGGAGCATCACCATCACTAAACCATACCTCCCAGCACTCCAATTACTGAAAAACTTTTTGCTCCCGAAAAAGAGGCAAAAATCTTTGTTCCCCAAAAAGAGGCATGGCGATAGATCAAAAACCACACAGGTCAACCCACTGCACGAAGCGTTGGAGCTACAGCTTTTATGAGTGCCCCACAGCAGCATCTCCAAACAAAAATATCTCCCCTCACCTCTTTGAAACTTGCTCCCAAACTGCATAAACCGCAGCCCCGCCGCCTGAGCTGGGCTAGCTAACGCACAAAACAAGAACATTCTGAGTGAAAGAAGACGAGACCGTACGTACCATTTGACTTTGGAGCCATTCGACCAGAGCCTCCGCTGTCGAGTCTGGGATCTGGCAGCGCAGGCCCTCTCTCTCGTCCGCTTCCATCACCTCCAGCAAGCCCCGCAAGTCCTCCACCAGGTGCAGCGCCCGCAGGCTCCCCATGAAGGGGGAAGAGGGAGACTGGCAGTCCAAGATGCCATTGGAGTAATCCAGCACCTTCGAACCTGGAGGGAGCAAAAATCACACGGGGTTCAGGCATGAGGCAAGCCGGTCAGACACACAGCAAGGCTGAGAAGGCCAGGTGGCGTTTGCTCCTGGTGGGCATTGATCTGAAGGAAACAGCGTTGGTGTCCAGTTCTGGGCTCCCCAGTTCCAGAAGGACAGGGAACTGCTGGAGAGGGGACAGCAGAGGGCTATGAAAATGATTAGGGGACTAGAACATCTTTATTATGAGGTAAGGCAGAGGGACTTGGGTCTTTTTAGTCTGGAGAGGTGAAGGCTGAGAGGGGATCAGATCAACACCTACAAATACTTAAAGGGTGGGTGTCAAGAGGATGGGGCTGGTCTTTTTTCAGTGGTGCCCAGGGACAGGACAACAGGAAACGGGCACAAACTTGAATGTAAGAAGTTCCACCTAAACGTGAGGAGGAACTTCTTTCCTGTGAGGGTGGCAGAGCCCTGGAAGAGGCTGCCCAGGGAGGTGGTGGAGTCTCCTTCTCTGGAGACATTCAAACCCGCCTGGACACATTCCTGTGCAACCAGCTCTGGGTGGACCTGCTCTGGCAGTGGGTTGGACTAGATGATCTCCAGAGGTCCCTTCCAACCCTATGTGATTCTGTGATTCTACCCACACCATGCAGCAATCCAGAGAAGGGGTAGCCCTTGCTGGTAGGCTACATGGACAGAAGCTCCAAAAGGAAGGAGGTGGGCTGATCTGATAGAGGACATATAAGCCACAACCATACCCATAGGGTTCCAGACATGGGCTGGGCTCCTGTTCCCTGGTATGTATCGGAGGCAGAAAGTCCTGTGGAGGGAACAGGCTCAGCTAAAGGAGTCACCCTGTAGGGATGGCATCAACCAAGTCAGACACTGAGAGTGTCCAGAGGAAACCAGGCTCTGCATTTTTAATGTAGGAATATATTATGCTGCTCCAAGGCACTGGAAGTTTTTTAAAAGAATAAAGAAAAATACAAAAGTAAATAAGAAGACCAAATCACTTCTACACAAGAATAAGTTTTAAACCTGACAGTTTGATACAGTAGCACTGACATTAGCATGTTAATAAAGAGAAAAATTTCATCTTTGCTTATGCAAATATGCACTCCCAGTACGTATATATTTGACCTACATTAAAAGTTGCTATATATTACATAAAAAGGAACCTATTAATTCAGGATTAAGGCTGATTTAAGTCAACCTAGCTCATTCCAACTATAATTTCAGCACACCTTAATACTGTAATGCCTTAGCACAATGCGATGTGTTTGTGACAGAGCATCATTTGCACTGTCAGCTTTTGGAAACTGCAGTGATATGCCATATATGCACTTCCACACACTCTCATTCGTCTCATCTGGAAAGTCACAAAAATGCAAGTATTCTTTGGAAAAAAAATAAGAGAAAAATTCCCACAACAACATAGGAGTTGACGTCTCGCTAATTCCCTTTGGAAAAAAAATAAGAGAAATATTCCCACAACAACATAGGAGTTGACGTCTCTTTGTTGTATTACTTTATAGGTCTGTTCAAGACACACGGGTAAATGAAATAATGAAATCTGTTGTGATTTAAACATCCCAACACTGCATTTTATTTTTATATTAAACCTCATCCTGCTATAACTAACTTAGGCTCTTGGAAACACAGACACACGATCGGATCCAAATACCAGTATCTACTTATGGAAATGACTAAAGTCACAGCTTATATGTATTTTTAGAGATCATTATGATCCAGCTGAATCCACTTTACATGTGTTCCTGCTATGTGTCCTTAATATCCTTAGGAAAACTTCAGAGAAAAGTCATTGTTCAAACGAAGTATGCACTGTAAGATGATTCTTTTCCCTAACGGAAATCAGTTTTATCTATTAAACACTTTATAACTGTTTGGCTATCTTTGCAGAATATTTTTTCAGTGTGGGCAGCTGTTTGCATAGCTCTGTTGGAACAGGATTAAACTATTAACCTCTTGCTGCTTTGCTCTTCTGTGTTGGATACTTAAATTATTTTCCAACTCACTAGCGCAACTTAAATGCAGAGGTTGTATGCTTTGTGATGGCTCTCCTTGGTCCACTTACAATTTACAGGTACTTATAAAAATCTCAAATGTTCAAGGCAGGTCCAAAGCAAATGTTTTGACCCAGAGCATTCTAATTTTGAAAAAAAAAAAGAAAATTCAATTCATGCTTTAACTCTGTAGACTTGAGAGAAGTTCAGAGTAGCCACTATCAGGCAAAATTACTCTTTCTGCCTTGCAGCAGCTCTTTAAACACACTCAGCCTGATTTGAAATGTGCATTGGACAATTGGCTTTCATGGTCCTGTGTGCACCAGCTGCACTGCATCACTCAGGCACTCTGAGCAGCCTTTCCCATAGAAGGTGGGAGAAAAACTACAAAAAATCCATGTGGCTGTGTGTCAGTCTGTGCAATGTAATCCATCCACTCCATTTATTTGTAATCTCTAAAGCTATAATGGAAGACACCAAACACAATTACCAGCACATTCCCTTCTCAGCCTGAAGCTCTGCTCTCCAGGTATGAGAGAGCAGTGTCTATTTTTGTCAGTTGGGTTGACGGTTGGACAAGATGATCTTTAAGGTCCCTTCCAACCTAGAAGATTCTGTGAAAGGAGGACCAAAGCAGCTAAACGAACACGCTGCTTCAAGTGTTTACCTGCTATGATGCCATCCATCTGCTCCAGAGCCGCAGCAAGCATGTCACTTGCATCACTCATCATCTTCTCTCTTCTCGGGAACGACCTCCAGCTACACCATAAGGAGCAATAAAACACTGGTAGCGTGAGTTGGATCCAGAGCCTCCAGTCTCCAATTTAACCTGCAAAAGAGAATTTCATTTCACTGCATTTTCTCTGAATTCAGACACCACTGTTGCCAGACCAGCAGGAACTCTGGGGCCTTTTGCTAAGCAAAACAAGACTTGGAGGTGTTCACCACCAAGGATGGACTGGCATCAAAGAATCAAAGCACCAACCTGATGATCCAGTTCCTACTGTTAGCCAGGTCCATGCCACTGAAGGCATCCCATAGAGCACCTCAGAAATCCCGTGTGACACTTCAGGGAAGCTCACATAGAAGACACAGGTCTTCTATTGCTAAAAGGAAGCTGCAACTTCCCCATGAAGAGCTACAGGCTGGGGGCAGAGTGGCTGGAGCTGCCTGGCAGAAAAGGACCTGGGGGTGTTGGTGGCCTGTGGGCTGAACAGGAGCCAGCAGTGTGCCCAGGTGGCCAAGGAGGCCAACAGCACCCTGGCCTGTGTCAGGAACAGCGTGGGGAGTAGGACTTCAGGAGGTGACCGTCCCCCTGTACTGGGCACTGGTGAGGTCCCACCTCGAGGGCTGTGTCCAATTTTGGGCCCCTCACCACAAGAAAGACATTGAGGGGCTGGAGCAGGTCCAGAGAAGGGCAACGAAGCTGGTGAGGGGTCTGGAGCACAAGTCTTGTGAGGAGAGGCTGAGGGAGCTGTGGGTGTTCAGCCTGGAGAAGAGGAGGCTGAGGGAAGATCTTATTGCTCTCTCCAACTCCCTGAAAGGAGGAGGTAGCCAGGGGGGGTCAGTCTCTTCTCCCAGGGAACAGGTGATGGGACAAGAGGAAATGGCCTCAAGGGTTGCCCCAGGGGAGGTTCAGGTTGGACATCAGGAAAAATGTTTACATGGAAAGGGTTATTAAGCCTTGGAATGGGCTGCCCGGGGAGCTGGTTGAGTCACCATCCCTGGAGGTGTTCAAAAGACAGGTTGACATAGTGCTGGGGGACATGGCTTAGTGATCATTTTTTGTCAGAGTTAGGTTCACTAGATGATCTTGGAGGTCCCTTCCAACCTGGATGATTCTATGATTTTATTGCTAAAAGGAAGCTGCAACTCAGCAATAAACCATAAGTCCACCTGCTCTATTTTTTCTCCATAAGAATCTGATGGTATAGGAGGAGTCTGACCATTTGCTCAAGATTTGTGGATGTGTGAGAATCCAGAAGTCCCAGGCATGCAACTATTCACCTACAGGCAGGATATCTCAAAAGCCCATGGCTTACTGGGTGCAGCACCCATGCTAGCCCCACGAAGACTCTGCTC
This sequence comes from Calidris pugnax, assembly GCF_001431845.1. Taxonomy (NCBI): domain Eukaryota; kingdom Metazoa; phylum Chordata; class Aves; order Charadriiformes; family Scolopacidae; genus Calidris; species Calidris pugnax. The sequence goes on from NW_015091069.1 coordinate 233,865, forward strand.
TACGGTTAACAGACATTCACAGTGATGCGATCTGATCCTACCCTCAAACGTTTGGAAGGCAGAAATGGTTCCCAGAGGAGTATTTCCAGAAGACTCTGGAAAAGCAAACCTGCCTACTGTGCTGCCTGGGCAGGGAAACTGGGAGACCTGAAATCCCAAGGGGCTACAAGTTCAGCAGGTACTTGGGTACCCTGCAGAAGCAGAGCTGCAGAGGCCAGAGACATACCCAACTCCTCCATCCCAGCACAACAGACACACAAGCCATTGAAATAGCCCAGATTGTGATGGGATTCATCTAGGATTAGACTAATTCGGCTAAAAATACAGTTAGGGAACAAAGCTAAACAAACACCAGGAAGGAAAATTGGCTTTAACCTTTTGTATATCCTGCCATATGACTTTTGTATTAGGCTGACTGCTGCTGACGTTTGCCTCAACATAAGCAACTAAGAAAGTTGTTCCCAGTATCTCTGGCATAAGTCCTGGAAAAGACTAAAAAACAAACCAAAACAAAAACTCATGATATAAACTGAGTTTTCCCTCCTACAAGCCACCTTATTGGTGTGACCCAGCTGGGAAGCAGCTCTTATTGGAGGCTGCCTGTTAGCTTTGCTGAAATGCTAGCCTTAAAATGCCAACAAACATTTCCTCTGCCTTATCAAAACTTTTATTGCCTGAAGTAGGTCCAAACCCTGGGGTAACTTTTGAACAACAGCACAGAGACTACCGCGCTTCTGGCAAATACCTCACTTTTACTGTTTAGTTGCCAGAGTTAGAAAAGCCAAGGGAACTTTAGAAAGTCAAAATACCTCTAAGTGAAGGTGTTGCAAATCTTTAAAAATGCAGTAGCATCGTAACTGAAGACTTCCAAACTTCAAGAAAGACGCCCCTGATTTTAAACACAATGTAAATATTAAACTTCAAGTAGTGCAATACCTGCCATAATACTCACATCCTACAAGAGTTTTGGTCCGGTGCCTCTACGCCTGATAAAAAATGAGCAGAAAATGCAGCTTTTGCAAACACATTCACTTGGACAATACTGAAAGACAGCCTTGGTTTTTCTACTTTAGGATCTCCTGGCCCTGATAATCAGATCCTGGTCAAATGAACCTGCCTGTGGACACAGAGAAGAGCACACAGAGAAAGCCTAGGGTTGCTGCTGCCCCAGGCCAAACACCAATTCCTCACAGCTCTAAGTGGGAAACGACCAACCACGCAAAGGACCCACCATTAGTGTTTGGGAATCAGGAATGCTCACCATCTTCCCAAGGTGCACAAACACCTCAGGGGGGAAGTAAAGAACACAAAGCCAGACTCTTCTCAGTGGCACCCAGTAACATGACAAGAGGCAATGGGCACATTAAAACACAGGAAACTCCACTTAATCATTAAAAAGGGTGGTGGGGGGAAAGGCTTAAAAATTTTTTTAAAAAGCTTTTTTACTGTGAGGATGGCAAGCACCGGGAAGAGTCACCCTTTTGGGGTCTCCATCCTTAGAGCTACTCCCAGCCTGACTGGATCCTGCAAGGCGCAGCCTGCCCTGGGCATCCCTCCTTTGGGCAGGGGATGGGCTGGAGACCTCCTGAGGCTCCTTCCCACCTCAGCCATCACTGAGCTCAGCACAGCTCACTGCCAAGCATTAAATACAGCACTGAGGAGGCCACCTAGAAAAGCCAAACTGCAGGCTAAAAATGTGCTAAGGAACAGAGTGCTCTCTAGTCACGTTTGCTCACAGTGCACCCCTTGGTTCCTCAACTTCTGTCTAGGAGAGTCATTCATTCGGGGCAAGGAACTGCTAATTTATATTTGCACAGTAAAGCCATGGCTCACAGGTACAGAAAAATCACCAATCCTGCACTTCATCCAGGCACAATCACTCCTTATGTTTCCAAAAAAAGCACTCGTTGCTTCTCCTAAACCAGGGTTTTGTCCACGGTTATCCAATCTCCCTAAGACAGCTCTACCGAAGGGAGCAGCAGTGGCAGCTGGTGGTACCAACAGCATCCTGGAGACCTCCAGCGTTTACCCCACTGTTACCAGGTCCTACCTCCAAGGAAGGAGAGACCTCAGTCTGCTCAGTGCTTCTTCCACGGCTACTGCAAAAGGAGCTGTGCTGCCAAGAGCAGCACCGAGAAATTTTAAGATTAAATTTAGTGAAGCAAGACCTGGCAAAACACACTGATCTCCAAAAACCCTTCCACCACTCATGGAGCATCTGTTAGCAATCTGACCAAGCCTACAGCTGATAAACTTGGAGAGGAGAAATAAAAAGGACAAACCCCCCCCCCCCAAGCTGGCAATGACGCAACAAAATCCCATTTCCCTGGTTATTTGGTCCTAAAAGTGGTCATTGAAAACTAGCCTAGAACAGCACATCCTGCTCTGGCCACCTTCCCAGCACAGCACATCACATCTAGCAATCGGGAAGTAAAACTGTTGTGATAGAAAAATACTACAGGAGGCATCCTTCCCCAGCGAGGGCACAGAATGGCTTTTATTCCTTGCTCACCATCACGCGCAGACGATGGGTGGGCGAGGGGTGGGGATGGGACACCAAAGCCCCCCATCCACCAGGGGACCAAAGAACCAAACCGCATCAAACAAGAAAAGGCAACAAACTGTGGGAGGAGGAGGAGGGTGGAAAGGGAAGGTGCAAGAGGGAGTCAAAAGGAAGACAATTATTAGACAGAAGTTACAGATCAGCAGCCCTTTGTGGACTCTAGGGAAGAGGACAATACTGAGACACCAGTGGATTCATCCCTGAAGGGCACAGAGACTGCCTCCCACTTCACAACTTTGAGAGACTCCTCGGCTGACCACTAACACAGCAGAGCTCCCCAGACCTGTACCTTTACTCTTTGCTTTTTACAGCTTTGGTCTAATAGAATTAAAACCTAAGAGAAAACTCAAGGCTTTGAGGTTGTTTTTTTTTTGTTGGCAGTGACTAAGGAAAACCCTGCAGTCAGGTAACATGAACCGAAATCCATCCTGGAGAAGCACTACTGAGCTCCTTACGAAAATAAGGAACAGCTAGTATTTCAGATGATGTCAAGCAGTCTAAATTCTTCTCATCCACAAACACAGAAAGGGGAAAAAATAAATAAATAATTTAAACACAGATGGATCTATGACATGGCAGATAAATGAGACACCAAGGTGCACAAAGGAGACAGATGCACAAAACCCACCTGTGGCATAACGCCATCGAGAGCACACCTGGGAAGAAAGTACTGACAGTGCCCTCTCTGTCAGACCATTTAAAAGAAGTTTTCCCCTGCTTTCCAAGAAAACAACACCACTTACCTTCCTGAGTGCACAATCAGTGCAAGATGGGGCAGAGGGGGTGTTTTGGCAGAGGCAGATCCCCCTTTCAGAGCTCCCAGCTGAATACCTCGCTCACGCCGACAAGAACAAGCACTGCTTCATCAAGGCTGTATTTACAATCCACCATTAAAAAAAAAATAAAATAAAATACAAACGCAGCTATCTCCACTATCAGTTACAATTAAGCTTATCACTTAGTTGACATTTCTACCGCATCCCTGGCTGTCACGAAGACAATGTTATTTGGTCTTACTTGTTTCGTGTCCCTTCCTCTGGTTGGAACACACCAGCCGGTTGCTAGGGCTGTGCTGTGCACTTTTCAGTAGGTGGAGATTTTTTATTTTTATTTTTGAATGACATACAAACCCTCTGGCTACAGTGCTAGTGAAAATGTATTCCAAACGGCTTACAGAGAAAACAAAACACTGCCCTGTAAAAAAATCCAAGGAAAGCTAGAAAAAAAAAACCAACAACAAAACAAGGGGCTTTCTGAATTGGAACTGCAGCCTGCTGGATGCAAACAGGAAAGCTGCCTGAATATGCATTTCAAAATCAGATATTTCATTAAGATGGCAGACTTTAAAAAAACACAACGGTGCTTAAACATTTTACATGTGTAGGAAATTATAGTTTCCCCACCCAGAAGCTCTCTAAGTTCAAACAACACACACACAGAGGTATCTAGAGGCAACACCTTCAAGCCTTTTTTTTAATATTTATTTTGAGGTGGTATCATGCTGGACGTCCACCTGCAAAACACACCACGCTTTAAAACCCAGAGGTTGGCAGAACTGAGGAGAATCAGCTGCTGGCTACCAAGTCTGAAGGCCAAAAGGACACACTATGCCCCACATGCAGCCTCTCCGGGGAAGGGATGGGGTTGTCCTGTGGTCCCACTCGCCTTCCTCTTTGAGCACATGCTCTGCAAACACCCAGCAGAAGAAAGCATCAGCTACAGATTATTTTTATAATATGATGCAATAAGATGGATGACGTGAGTTTCCCAGCTCTCCCATTCCTACATAAAGCTCCTTAAATCCAGAGATTTTGATACACAGGAATGAAAAATCTCGATTGGGGTTTGTTCTCAAGAACTGTAGAGAATTAAAAAAGCACCCCCCAAGAGCAAGCTGTTACCCCAAAGCAGTCTACCACAAACACATAATTAAAAAGCTAACAAGCTGCAGATGTCTTTTACAGGGAAGGTGGAAGGAGAGAACCTGTTTCACAGCAAAAGTAAGACCCCAAATTTTACCTTGCTGTCAAAATTGTCCCTGCATTCTTGGTCCTACATGTATGAGACAACTGTCAGGGGTCTGAACCATCTTCTGGATCCATCTCTCTTGCCTCACAGTACTGAAACAACACATCCTTAGCAATTCATTTTACAAGGCAGATCTTTATTTTGTGGAGATAAATGCCATTTCAGACATATTATTACATCTGTTTGTGCCACAAACACACAGAGACTTAAATGCAAAACACAGTTCAATCACAAATAAAATAGGCTTCAAATGAATTCAGTCTCAATTTCTGGCACGATTTCTCACGGGATGTTTTGAAGATACTCAAGTATAGTGCCACCAGTCAGTAGCATTTTAACACTTAATAACGAATAAATTCAGCTAATTTACACTAGGAGTCATTAACGTTTCTTTTAACACAAAAAAAAAGAGACACCATTTCATACATTCCAGGCCTGAAACAAGAAACTAAAAAAGAAAATGGATCCTTGTTGAATATATTGCTCTGATGTTTTGTAAGAGAAGAACAAATGAAATTCAGAAAGTAAAATGAAGAATGCTGGATCTATCATAATGGGAATAGCATGAAGAAATATCTTCATGTGAGGCGTGGAGAGGAAACTAGCTAGGTCCCAAATGTGCCTTGAGCCACCTATTTCAGATGTTCCCCCCTTTCCCCGAGGAGGAGCCCTGCGTGGAGGCAGGTCCCTCAGCTTGGGTCCCTCCGGACACCAGCTCCCCCAGGCAAGCACCCCTGCTCTCCTGCCCCACCATGGCTGAACAGCCATTACTCAGGTCAAAGCCATCACACCAAGCCACAGAGGCTTGGTGAGACCAGGTATGTCCTCTGGCAGGTCCTTCCACGTGCAAGACCTCCATTTCAGGAGGATGGCTCCAAGGAGCCCCGTCCCTGCAGCAGGAGCCCAGTGGGACCAGGCTCAGGGCTCCTCCAGCCTGAAGGTTCCTCACCCTCCAAGCGCCCAATGCTCAACCGTGCCACAAGGATAAACATTACTAGGAATGAAAAGCAACACAAACGTTGGCAAAGGAACTGATAACCTCTATTTATGTTTTTATACAGTAATAAATTTGATCTAGAATTTGCTTGTCAATGCTTGTTTGTCAATGACATGAAGGCAATACTGTACTCCTATTACACAGGACTGCAAAAAAAGCAACAAATGTCCCTTTGTTCCCTAATTCTAGATCCTTTCTTTGTTCCCTGAATTTCATTATTTGTTTATTATACAACAAACATTATTTATTTTCTATAACTGATAAAAATGAATGGAGGCACACTGTGGCTGAAAGCCTATCCTACAGTAGGCAAGAAATGTTTGAAACAAAAGGTATCAAGCCACAGAAAAGACTTAAAAGTATTTTAAGAGCGTAAAGCACAGAAGTCCTTCCAAGAGATAAATGTTTGTACCTGGGAAAACCTCACCTCAAATCACGCAACAACATTTGCTATCAACCAGCTTAGCTGTGTTCTGCACTTTGCCTTAAAATTTGTTTGAAAGCATTAGTGGTGATGCAAAAGCTAAGCCCCGACAAGATAAGCACCCTTCAGAGACTTTGGGAGAGATGGATACACAGCAAACAGCTTATAAACACTCAAAGTCTCCGAGTCAAGGTTTATTGCTTAGATTCATACCCTATTACAAAACAAACCATTTATTTTGCTCTCCAGTATTGAAATCATCCTGGTTGCTTATCTCAGCTACCCTATTCTCCAGCTTTTTTTTTTCTTTTTTTTTTTTTTCTTAAATTAAAAGAAATTTTAAAAACACAGCAGGTGACAGGTCACGTTGTTCTGTGATGCACAAGAGAGCTCTGTGATTGCTGGATGACACAGAGTCAGCCGAAGAGGCAGTCCCTTACCAGCAAATACCTATCTGCAAACACTCTTCAGAATCACTTCCACTCTTTACTCCCAACCAACCCAAGGTCAGGCAGAGGTTTGCAAAAAAAACCCCACAGATACAGTTCACTTCAGGCAGTTCATGTTTTACCGGTTAACTATTTAGTAAATGCCTTCAACAACTCACCTTAGAGAGTCTGAGAAATCAGTATATTATTTTCTCACATGTTTTGTCTGGATCCACTGATTAGAAAAATAATTGTAATATTCATTCTTTCCTCCAAGACTGCGAATGCAAGCAAGGAAATACCTCACGTTCCCCAGCACCATGTTATTGACATGCTGTGGCCACGAGGCTATGAAACAAAAGAGAATCACAGAATCATAGAATTGATGAAGTTGGAAGGGACCCTCCAGATCATCGAGTCCAACCACCAACCCAACACTAACAAAAACCATCACTCACCCGTGTCCTTCATACCACATCTGCCCAGCTTTTAAATACCTCCAGGGATGGCAACTCCACCACCTCCCTGGGCAGCCCATTCCAAGGCTTCATAACCCTTTCACTGTAAAAATATTTCCTAATATCCAATCCGAACCTCCTCTGGCGCAACTTGAGGCTGTTTCCTATTGTCCCATCACCTGTTCCTTGGCCTGTTGGGTGAGAGTCCAAAAGGTAGTTCTTAAAAATACCTTAAGAAGCACCAAATCCTGAGCACAGACCCACCTTTAGATCCGATTTCACAGCTTGTGGTCCTTTCTTTTAATGGGCTGGATCCAAAGATCAGATTCACAAACTTTCAGATTTGAAAGGGTTTGGCTTCAGATTTGGGACCTTCAAGTCAAGGACTTTCCAGATCCACAATTTCAGTGTTGGCACTGCACAAAGCAAAAGTAGAGGGCACCCACCATCAAAATCCCAGAAAGTAAATAAAATCTATTTAGCTTGAACAGTATTTTCACACATATCTGTAAAAAACAACAGAAAAACCAATACCTTGTAATGCTACAGCAGCAACTGCTACTTGGGGAAAATCTGCATATAGACTCCCAGCGTGCCATGCTATCTATTTGCCTCCCAGTTTTGCTATCTTAAGATTTACTTTTCGGCAGGAACATGCAAAAGAAGAGTGTGATATCTGAAGTACACACTTTGTACATGAGTCTTTAAAAAACGGAGGTATGCTTATGGTATCTGAGAACTTGAGGATACCAGTAGAACCACTGCACCAGTGACACACTCACAATCCCCTGACACAGCACCATTCGCCATTTCTCTCCTCTTAGTGTTTTAAAAATTAAGCAGGGTAAAATTGAACATGCTTGGGTCCCAGAACAGGACTGAATTTTAAACAGAAAAATAAAGGCGGAGTAAGTGAAAAATAATAAATTGTAGGCCAATTTTCACTCTAGTTTTCTCATGCTCATCACAAAAACACATGGACCTTTTCATCATCTCTTCTCCTAAACTTTGCCTTTTGCCCTTTGCCAATAGCTCACGCTGCAGCTTGGCCAACAACTTCTGTTTATGTAGTACATTTGGGAATCTGAGAGTCTACACCGAGGTAACCTGCTTTAGGTTAAGTCACGAAGCACTAAAGCCACTAAGCACGTGACTTTAATCACTACTAAAAGTGCACGTTCTACCTTTGAGACTCCTGAAACATCAGATGTAGGTACCACAGGCTTCAAAACTTGAATTAGTTCTCAGCTTTGAAAAGGCCCGAGTTATCTCACATGCAAAACACGTTCTGAAAGTGCTTGTGTGTTCTCCTCAATGAGAAAGCAAAGGCCAAGGCAGTAACCCCTGTGCTTTGCTGTCCCGTTGCCAGCCAGAGCAGCCACAGCTGAGGACCCTGCAGAGCAATACGCTCCCCAGCTGTGGAACAGGTTCAAGTTGGAAGCCTGTAACCAGTGGAGTCCCCCAGGGGTCAATACTTGGACCCGTGCTGTTTAATATATTCATCAGTGACCTGGACGAGGGGACAGAGTGTATCCTCAGCAAGTTTGCTGATGATACCAAACTGGGAGGGGTGGCTGACATCCCATAAGACTGTGCTGCCATCCAGCGAGACTTGGACAGGCTGGAGGGCTGGGCAAGGAAGAACCTCATGAGGTTCAACAGGGAAAAGTGTAGGGTCCTGCACCTGGGGAAGAAAAATGTCAGGTACCAGTATAGGTTAGGGGTGGACCCGCTAGAGGCAACTACTGAAGAGAAAGATCTAGGGGTCCTGGTGGACAGTAAAATGGCAATGAGTAAACAGTGTGCTCTTGTGGACAGGAAGGCCAATGGTATCTTGGGTTGTATAGGGAAGAGTGTAACCAGCAGGTCAAGGGAAGTCATTCTCCCCCTCTACTCTGCACTGGTGAGGCCACAACTAGAGTACTGCGTCCAGTTCTGGGCTCCCCAGTTCAAGAGGGACAGGGAACTACTAGAAAGAGTCCAGCGTAGGGCTACAAAGATGATTCA
>NW_015091069.1:242788-291416 GCF_001431845.1 Calidris pugnax
AGGCTGCCCAGGGAGGGTGTGGAGTCCCCTTCTCTGGAGATTTTCAAGACCCACCTGGATGCTCCTGAGTAACATGCTCTGACAAGCTCTAGGCAATCCTGCTTCAGCAGGGGAGTTGGACTAGATGATCTCTATGGTCCCTTCCAACTCTAGAAATTCAGTGAAATTCAGTGAAACAAGGAGATGCCTCTTGCCCACAGAGAGCCGGGATGCTTTCCCCTGTCCCCAAAGGAGCATCCTCCCCTTCCTCCAGGACACAGCCTGTGTTTGCTGCCTACCTCCAGAGCCGCTTGGCCAAGCCCAGGGTGAAGAAGAGACACTCACAGATGTGGCTTTTTTCCCCACCACTGCCCTTTCCACACTTTCTCTCAGCCGGCTTTAGTCCCCCACATCCCTTCTCCAGTCCCTAGGACAACACAGGCCCAAGTCCCATAACCAGGGATTTTGGTAATGTTGGGGTGAGCAAAGCTTTTTTATTAATTTTCAAGCCAGGGGGCACAGTGCTGTTGATTTTGTCTTGCTTTTTCAACACCAAAGTTTCAGTGCCAAGAGATGAAGGACAAAAGTCTTGTGCTCTCAGTGAGAGAAAAGGGTCCATCTCTTCTCTTGTGAATGCTGCTCTAGTGAGCAGCAAGGAAACAAATCCCCAAAAAAACCCTCCCTTACTACAGGGCAACTTTAAGGAGCCATATGCCCACACTCAGCGTTGCTTAGTGGGGGATTCATGTGTCCTGCCAACCCTTGGACCAGTCTTCTCAGTACAATGGCAGCTAGGACACAGAAGCCAGCTCTCTTGCTGCTCACTCCTTTTTCCTGAAAGACCACAGTTGGTTGTTCAGTATAGAGATAATGTCTTCTCCATCCCATCTCAACTTCTCCTCCTCTTGTCAGACTGACACTTCCTCACCATCCCTTGCAGAAAGATGCTTTCATGCTCTGGTGCCCTTTGTCCTCCAGCATCATCCAAGACTGAGCTGTGCCTGGAGCTCAGGGGAGCTCACAAGAGAAAGGTGCTAGGGGAATGGCTAAAAAACTCAGTGGAGCGGGGACTGAGCTCACAAGAGAAAGGTGCTAGGGGAATGGAAACAATGCTGGGGTGGGCTGGAGGGCTACAGTCTTGGGGCCCAGGTGGTACTGAAGAGCAGAAGGGCTTTCACCAGCAAGGTACAGGGAGACAAGTCAGCGTCAAGCCAGATCTGTGACCTCTCAAGGAACAGAGCACGAAGGAAACATGGTCCCAGCCCTACTGTCTTCTCTTTCTTCTGCAGCAGGAAGAGGAGGGAAGCTTGGAAGAAAGGAGGTGGCAGAGGAAAAAGTGACAACTTTCTGTTTCTTCTCCAGTAAGAGAGAAAGACCTAGGGATGGAAGGGAGCAAGCAGCTGCTCTCCATCCTGTGGCCAAGCCTCTGTGCGTATGTAGGAGAAGGAAATACCCCACCCATCATCACTCATGGCCCCATTAGCAAGATGAGCAGAAAGTGACAGCTTTACAATGGAGGAAGATGCAACTCATGAGATGAAGAAACATCTTAGCAGTCAAAAAAATTAAGATATACTTGCATCAATGCACGTTTGATGGCCAACTGGGGACAGAACTCCAGTAGCTACAAACCTACCCAGATTTCTGTGGGATAATAAGGTTACTGAGACTGAGTTTAGTTGCTACAGATTATCTGCTAAGTGTGAAACAGTATTTTTTTTATTACTTAGAACAATGCAAAATGCCTGTTTCATTAGAGAGAGCAATAAACTGTGGTTTATTACTGACCTTACTAACAGTAGGCTGCCTTTAGTAGACAGGGCCATAATGTACTACAATGAAGAGTAAAATAACTTTTAAGAAGGGTACAAGAAAGTGTACGATCTGGTTTCAGCAGTGCAGTGCCAGTACACCTCCAAACCCCCTGGTTTGGGTACCCAGAGCCATCTCACCAAAGCAAGGGGCTGCAAGGCTTTCTCAGGCCAGAGGAGAGCGGTGGATGGGTCCACCCTTATTTGACACGTAATATAGTAAGGCACAGAAGGGATGTGCATGGGGGAAGCAGGATGGCTTGACTTTTTTTTTTTCTCTCTTTTTTTTTTTAAGTCTGAAATATTAAAAAAACCCCAACAAAACAGCTTAGGCTGTATCCATTCCCTCAACCTGCAGATGTAATTTAACTAAAGCCTCAAAAACGATACAAGTCATTTAATACTATTTTAATTAAAATGCGTTTTGTAACACAGAAAGACCAAAAGTAACCTCACTGTTATTTCATAGTTGCATTGGGAAAAAGCAGTTCTTGTGTAATTTCATAGTTTCCTAAATTTCTGGAGCCCCACTGTAACAGAAGGTAGCAAGGACGCAACAATACATTTAGGATTTAAAGCTGTGCCTAACCCATGATTTACACACATCTAATTAGCTTCTCCTGCACGTATACCCACCCACCCACCCTTGGGAACTGCTAATACAACTTCTGCAATTAAAAACTTTGATACCAGAATCCTTGTTTGCCAAAAGGAAAAACAACAACCCTCTCCTCCAGGACAGCTTGGCACGTTTTTACAGGAGTGGATGCCCAGCTGTAAAAAAAGCTCAGATCCAAGATCTGAACTCTCCCAAAGTTCAAGATATTTATTAGAAATCTGTAATTCAGCACCCCGTTGCCTCCCAAGGCTCACCACGGCCCTACTCCAGGAGATCAACCAATGCAAACCAGAAGTTTTAGGAGTTTAACACAATGTGGTTTTACTTGGGCATACGCAGGGATCTCTGCTGGACACGGGGTAACCATGCTCAGCACCCTCATGCTGTATAGAATCATAGAATCATAGAATTGCCCAGGCCGGAAGGGACCTCCAAAGGCCATCTAGTCCCACCCCCCCGCAGTCAGCAGGGACACCCCCAACTAGACCAGGTTGCCCAGGGCCTCATCAAGCCTCTCCTTGAATATCTCCAGGGATGGGGCCTCAACCACCTCCCTGGGCAACCTGTCCCAGTGCTCCACCACCCTCACAGTGAAGAACCCTCTCCTCATCTCCAGTCTAAATCTGTTCCCCTCCAGCTTGAAGCCATTGCCCCTCGTCCTGTCACTGCAGGCCTTTCTAAACAGGTTCTCCCCAGCCTTCCTGTAGGCTCCCTTCAGGTACTGGAAGGCTCCTATTAGGTCTCCCCGGAGCCTCCTCTTCTCCAGGCTGAACAACCCCAGCTCCCTCAGCCTGTCCTCGTAGCAGAGGTGCTCCATCCCCCTGATCATCCTTGTGGCCCTCCTCTGGACCCTCTCCATCAGGTCCATGTCCTTCTTATATTGAGGGCTCCAGACCTGCACACAATACTCCAGGTGAGGTCTCACCAGAGCAGAGTAAAGTGGCAGAATCCCCTCTCTGGACCTGCTGGCAACGCTTCTTTTGATGCAGCCCAGGATGGGATTGGCCTTCTGGGCTGCAAGTGCCCACTGCCTGCTCATGTCCAGCTTCTCATCCACCAGCACCCCCAAGTCCCTTTCCTCAGGGCTGCTTTCTAATACCTCACCCTCAAGCCTGTACTGATGGTGAGGATTGTTCCGGCCCAGGTGCAGAACCTTGCAGCATTTGCTCTTGTTGAACCTCATGAGGTTCACCTGGGCCCACCTCTCCAGCCTGTCCAGGTCCTTTTGGATGACATCCTGTCCCTCTGGTGTATCGACAACACCACACAGCTTGGTATCGTCCGCAAACTTGCTGATGGTGCCTTTAATCCCCCTGTCTATGTCATTGATCAAAATGTTAAACAGCACCGGTCCCAGCACGGACCCTTGAGGAACACCACTTGTGACTGGTTTCCATCTGGACTTTGAGCCATGTAGAAGCCTTGTGCTGTGGATTCCCCATCAGAGACCACGTTAACGTCTTACTGCGTCACAGACACTGGCAGAAGAGGCAGACGGGTGAAGGAGCAGTTCAATGCACGCTCACAATGTTTTGCATGAGTTAATTACCCTTAGTATTTCCATACAAATGTTCCTCTGAATACGTAATATCAAGATAAAACTTCAAAAACCTCAAGGGATCAGATACACTTTTAATGTTACACTTCTTTGAAGTACTTTCCCTTTGTATTTCGACAACACTTCAAAGTTTTCCTACTTACATACAAATCAGACATCTGATGCTAAAAGCAGACATTGTAAGTGCTTCACACTTTTCCAGCCTTTGGGTGGGAGGGAAGACTCAGTCTTGTAGAAGGTATATATTAACTAGACGCCAATTTTCGCTATACCAGCTGGCCATCAAGGAGTTCACGTATCAAAGGTCCAACAGAAGAGAGCACAGCCCCAGTCCCACCTGGGGCTGAAGATCCTGGTCCCAATGAACCACCCAGGTTTGACTTGCTGACATCAAGAGGGAATTTGTGATCAACAAAAGTGCCAAGTCCACGAAGGCCACAGGAGGGAGGAGGTTGTTCATGGGAAAATCTAAATGTCCACCAGCACTGTCAAAGCTCTTATGAAGTTTAATAGGGGTGAGCTGATCATCTTCAGTGGTCTTCTTCAGAGGCAAGGGAGAGAACTCAACAGGACTCTCAGGACACTGTGAAAGTTGCCAGTGAAAGGGAAAGGGGATTGCTGGCAAGATGTACCAGGTCTTTGTGCCTCAACCAAGGACCTCACTGGACCAGTTGAAAAAAGAAGGTCCTAGAGGTTATCTTCTATTACCATGCCAAAAAACAAACAAACCAACAAAAAAAACCCCTAAAAACCAAAAACCCCACCCTAAATAAACTGAAGTAAACAAATCTTTTTCTCATCATCACCATGAACTAGCAGCTCCCTCCACATACCATGTGAACATCTGGGGCCAAATCCTTCCTGGTATATATGGAGGCTCAGCAGTTAACTAGAAGAGATAAGTCTTGCTTGTTCTCAAACACTAAAGAAGTTTTAAAAGTTTTATTCTTGCTTCATGTAGAATAGTTCCATAAAAATAACTACTTTAAAACTATTGCCTCCATCACTGAAGGGACTGTTTCTGGGGGGTTACAGCACTGCAGATTTTGTTTCCCTGGCTAAAGTTAGGATGGGATCCTCCCTTAGAGGAGGATCTTACTCTGCTGAACAAAAGACTCTGTTACTTTTGCAAATGAATTATTATGCGTCTATCAACACGAGTGTGCTCGCTCCTGGTACGCTACAGTTTTGCAAATACTGAAATACCTTGGCAATACTGTGTAACTGAAATAATGCTATTATTAGTGGCCTTCTAGCAAAGTCCAAAAAGCAAGACCGTAAGAAAGCTCTAATTGCTTAAATACTACAAATGTCCCAAAGATCATAAATGCATTCAGGCTTTTCATAGCATTTTAAGAAAATATCAGTTCCTGCTCCTCTAACTTGACTTGCAGGCGAAATCTGCCATTTTAAGGAGATAATCTTAAGCAGCTTTCCGAGAAATGTCAGCAATACTAGATTTCCATTTCTGTGCTCTGGTTGTTCCCCCCGCGCCCTAATATTCTATTTAAATTGTCTTTAAAAGGAAAGTAGAGTGCTATCCAAGATGAAGTAGCGCGACATGCTGTATTTTACAGACTGCAAGACCCGAATCAGTGCTAATTAAAAGCCTGCAAAAAAGTAGTTTAATTCCCTGTGTTGCGTTATTGTGTGTTAAAAAAAGACGTGGGAAAATAACATGAACAAGACAACTTACTTAATGGCATCCCATTTTTATAAACCAAGGCTCAGTTATCAGTAAAATAAGAGCTGATGTTCAGTCACACTCCTGGCATTTTTGAGCCCCTTTCAAAGCTTCTGCGAACCTACTTTAACGTTACTCAGGCAAAAGTCGCTTATGATTTATGGAAACGTCTTCACTTAAGGAGAAGAAACCTTAACTTGCTGTTGCTACACTGCACTATCAACTCTGTCCACAGCACTGGAGAGCATTCCCAGTTGTGGTCAGCCTCTTCCAACTCATCACAGCCGAGAGGACAGACCCTGGGGGCCAAATCCTGCACCCTGTCTTGATGCTGTAGGAGGTTCTTGCTGCGGCAGTGGTCTCACTGGGAAAAGATACCACCAGCATTCAGGGAGTTTCTTTGCAAAGACTGACCTTTTTCTGTGTTTCTTTGCTGCTTATGATTGGGCAGGACTAGATGGCTCACGCTGCCTACGCTGCCCAACTACTGATCCAGAAGGAAAACGGCTCACGCTGCCCAACTACTGATCCAGAAGGAAAAAGAGCCAGAGGATGTCCAGGTACCAGAAAGAGGGGACGCAACAGTGGAAGGGCAAGGGCAACATCGGAGAGGTGACCTTCCACGGAAGGAAGCAATTTAGCACGAGTGTGTACTCGACTAAGAAAAGACAGGTCTAAGTACCCAGGACATCCCCAACACCACGTGTCCCACAGGCAGCCTATTGAGTCCATGGGTGACAAAGCTGACCTGATCTGCCCATGTGCCTAGAGCCTTGGGAGGAGACATTTAGCACCGACCCTACAGCGAGGTGACTTTTGCCCAGAGGGCAGTGCTCCAGCTACCAGGGCTGCCCTGGGAGCTTGCTGGATGAAGAAGGGAAACCGACAGATCCTGGGACAGAGAGGACCTCTTCAGGGCTGAAACCAACACTGAGAAGCCACGGCCAGACAGCTGGAGTACTCCCTTTTGGGTAGAGGGAATATTTTTGCATGGTGGTGGGCCAGTTCCCACACCACAGGCTGCTCTCTGCAGCGTCCCTGCTCGCTGAGCCCACCTGCCCTGTACTCAAGGAATCAATCACTGCTCTCTGCAGCATCCCTGCTCGCTGAGCCCACCTGCCCTGTACTCACAGAATCAATCACACACACTCACATCACACCTCACACCCCAGCAGCCCGGCCCGAGGCTCTCCCCCTCTCACACAGCAGCATCATCCGGGGCAAGAAACTTCCAGCTTAGGTGTGGACAGCAATTTTGAACATCTCCACAGCAGTCTGCCAACTCAAAGGACATACCTACGCTGTGAAAAACACATTCTTTTCCTCATCTCGACCGCCAAACTCAAGAGAGCTCACCTGAATGAAGACAGACATCAAGGTGAAGTAAACTGGGCGTTAAATCAAAAGGAACCGCTTAGCTAAACCAGTCACCCTTCAGGGCTCAGGTTAGAAGTTGCTCACCTGAGCTGAGACTCCTGCTACTCTGGTCTTCATGGCAATTGTAACAGGTCAGCCTGCCTGCCTAGAGCACACCTTCATCCACCTGTGCAAAGTTCTCACCAGGAGGAACTCCTCACTTATGGGAACTTAGCACTAGCAGGGAAAAAAGACAGTGCTCCACAAGGAGACAGCATCCCAGAATCTCAAGCACAGCTCCACACTGCGACTAAGGCCAGGCTTAATGTGGATGGATGTTCAACTTGTGACTGAGCAATCGTTACCTCATCTTCAAATCGTTTAGAAGCGAGCACAGGATGGGGGAGAGCAGAATTAAGTGTTATTTCCAACTAACACTAGAAAATAATACAGTGCTCTTCCCAAGTAAGAAAATATCAAGTAACGATTAAAAAAAAAAAGAGAAACAAAAAGAGAAACAGACCCAGCACACATGCACATCCAAATCCACGCGGCACCACAAGGACATCTCCAGCATGTCTGCAAAAGCAGCCTGTTCCTTGGAGGCTTCTTGTCCCAGAACTGTGACCCAGCCTGGCAAAGCTTTGCTTGCAAGATCTGACGGGCCCCTACAGGCTGGTGTGGCCACGGGCCAGCAACATCATGCTGTGCCCTGCTCACGAGGCCACGTGCAAATGCACAATGAGAGTGACGACTACGCAGGTTCCCTCTCCTGTTGTAACACAGCCAGGCTCCAAACTTCTTGCAGATAATACAAGAGATGGCAACTCAGCCGTATCTCAGGGCTCCATGGTGTGGCTCACGGCGTTCTCCACGGCTGTCATAATACACTGTAAATTACAATTGCATTATAAATACACAACACACACTCCTAATAACGCAAACCTCAGAACTGTCTGCATATTTGGCGGTAGTAGAAATTAACAGACACTGACAACTAATCAGATAGCAGAAGCATTAAATGAGACAGCCTTAGTCCATTGCTGCTATTTGTTGTGTACATACAAGGTTTCTTGCCCTCATAACTGACTCCACTAATGATTTCTTCTCATGTAGCAATGTTGTTGGGCTTCTCTTTCCCACCCTCCCAAGAGAGACTTATTTCAGTTGCTCAAAGAAGTGCTGCCCCTGTCTTTAGTGCCGGGGGATCATCACTGGCTGACAACACCACACTGAACATGGAAGCATAACCTTGATACTGCACCCAGGCACCAAGAAACCCCTTGGCACCAAGCATCTGATCCAGACGAGCGCTTGCAGGAACTAATCCAGAGGACACACCACCATGGTTGTGTTGGCCTGTGCTCATCACTCCTCCTTCTTCTCTGCCCGGAGCACTGCAGCACAGCTGGCAGAGGTCTTGTGAATAAGAGCACAGCTGCAAAGAAGGTCCCTAAATGAAATGACAAGGTAGGCTATAAAGGAGCAGGGATACGCTAGTAGGGACAAGGCTACCTACTCTAAATACTCGCAGGATCACAGAATGATACGGGGTTGGAAGGGACCTCTGGAGATCATCTAGTCCAACCCCCTGCCAGAGCAGGTCCACCCAGAGCAGGTTGCACAGGAACATGTCCAGGTGGGTTTGAATGTCTCCAGAGAAGGAGACTCCACCACCTCCCTGGGCAGCCTCTGCCAGGACTCTGCCACCCTCACAGGAAAGAAGTTCCTCCTCATGTTGAGGTGGAACTTCTTACATTCAAGTTTGTGCCCATTTCCTCTTGTCCTGTCCCTGGGCACCACTGAAAAAAGACCGGCCCCATCCTCCTGACACCCACCCTTTAAGTATTTCTAAGCATTGATCAGATCCCCCCTCAGCCTTCTCTTCTCCAGACTCAAAAGACCCAAGTCCCTCAGCCTCTGCTCATAAGAGAGATGCTCCAGGCCCCTCATCATCAATTTTGTAGCCTCTGCTGTCCCCTCTCCAGCAGTTCCCTGTCCTTCTTGAACTGGGGAGCCCAGAACTGGACCCAGTGCTCCAGATGGGGCCTCCCCAGGGCAGAGCAGAGGGGCAGGATGACCTCCCTCCACCTGCTGGTCACACTCTTCCTGATGCCCCCCAGAATGCCCTTGGCCTTCTTGGCCACAAGGGCACAGGCAAGGATGCAAAGGTGTTAACTTCCAACAGTGTCCAAAACTGCAAGGGAAGGAATAAACACTAGCAAACCGTTGTACCAAGAAGGACCAGAAGCAGAGGTAGGAAAGGGAAGCAAAGGAAAGGCAGCAAACATGGAAATCCATGCCAAGGTCCTAGACAGAAAAGCACCAAACCCACAAAGAAGCTCCTGCGAGCACTTGCAAGCTGGCAACTGCAGACTGCTTTTGCTCCATTGACAGACTATTTTTGGGCTGAAACCCTCGACAGTCAATAAGGTCTCCCCCAGACAGCCAGAGATGTAGCAGAGAGTGGCATCCTCCACATGTCGCATTTTCATCTCGTGCTGGGACCTGGGAACAGACACAACGGGGACCTCAGCTGCCCCCAGCTCAGTTTTGCTTTTCCCAGCGACGTTGCGGCACCTGATAGGATGCGTAACCCTAATTTCTGTCCACACATGGACAGAGAGAGCTGTTTGCTGCCCAGACGGCAGAACCACCATGGCTGCTTTACCACTGCCATCCCCTGGTGGACCTCAGGCAGAACAACACCCAGGGCAAATCAGGTCTCGACTGCTCGGCATCAAGCCAAGTGAGAAACAAGCCCCAACACCCCTGGCAGAGCCTTTCGAGCGCGCCCGGGACTGGTGACTCAGCCCCACAGCAGAGTTGAACTTTCCAAAGATTTTGAACAGCTCCTTATACTCGGCGCTGGTGAGGCCTCACCTTGAGTGCTGGGTTCAGTTCTGGGCTCCTCACCACAAGAAGGATATTGGAGCGGGTCCAGAGAAGGGCAACGGAGCTGGTGAGGGGTCTGGAGCACAAGTCTTATGAGAAAAAGCTGAGGGAGCTGGGGGTGTTCAGCCTGGAGAAAAGGAGGCTGAGGGGAGACCTTCTCGCTCTCTCCAACTCCCTGAAAGGAGGAGGTAGCCAGGGGGGGTCGGTCTCTTCTCCCAGGGAACAGGCAATGGGACAAGAGGCCTCAAGTTGTGCCAGGGGAGGTTCAGGTTGGATATTAGGAAAAATGTTTACATGTAAAGAGCTATTAAGCCTTGGAATGGGCTGCCCGGGGAGCTGGTTGAGGCACCATCCCTGGAGGTGTTCAAAAGATGGGTTGACATGGTGCTGGGGGACATAGTTTAGTGATCATTTTTTGTCAGAGTTAGGTTCATGGTTGGACTAGATGATCTTGGAGGTCCCTTCCAACCTGGATGATTTTATGATTCTATGGTTAGCTACTGATGTTTATATGATTATTAGTTTCATTGTTGTTATTTAAAAACAGCTGCTAAAGGTATGAGAAAAGGAACCTCTTCCAGGAGTAGGATGGTTGGCTTGTGGAAGGTGTTTCAGACGTCCAAGCTCTTGGATGATGCCCACCAGCAAGGATGATTCTGCTCCCAAAATGCCTATCTTCTCCTCATCAGTGCTGCCTACTTAAGGTCTCTGAGGAACAACTACATCTCCCTCAAACCAGGGGTTTGGTGGGGGGAGATAAGCTGAAGTCTCTACTGCTTTATGTACCTCAAATCAGCGGGCACTGAACTTCTCAGGGGGGAAGAAGAAGTAGGAAGGGTGCTATACCTCAGTAGAGGTATTCCAGAGGAGAAGCTGGCCTTTAGAGAAAAAAAAAACAAAGGTAAGAGAAAATATGCAATCCTTGTGCTACCCTAAAGAGATGGACTGAATTCTCCGGCCTCACCATTAAACACGAGATGATTCAACTGAATGTGATCTCCCCTCACGTGGCAAGGCTATTTCCTCTCCTGCTTTCCCACAGGAACTCAGATTTCTCTATGTCTGATTTTTGGTATCTAAATTAAGAGTATTGCTCATAACCAGATTATATGGCATTTATTCTTAAGAGATAGTGATATGGTTAAAAATTCAATAAAAACACCCTGTGGATGTAAGCCATGACATTTATATACCAGATTAATAAGCACTAAGAGGAATTTCTGATGTAGGGCACACGACCCCCCTTCCTTTCAAAGGCAATTATTTTAATGCCACGATTTCAAAAGTGTGACATGCCCTTGAAAATGCTTGCAGACAGACAGCTTTATCAAAAAAGCTTCCAATTCCTTAAAAGACAATTTCAGGTGTATCTCTGGTTTTGGGAGAAGAGAACATCAGGGAGTGAGCATATGGGCTGGCCAGCAGATAAGCAGGCGGAGACAAACATCAATTTTATGCAGTATGGATCCGAGCCCCCCTTAGACAAATGGAAGGCTGAGGGAAAAATCTCACAGGGAGCTCCTGCTTCAGCCCATCTCTAGTTGTAACCAACACCACTCGCGCTACCGGTGCTGCCAGTGGAGCATCACACCATCCCCAGTCCCTGCTCCCAGCAGGTTTCTGGAGAGGTGTCACTGCTCAGAGCAGCACCTGCCTTTCACACCTTGTTGCCCACCCCTTGATATTTTCCAGATACCTCAACCTGGAAGCTCCTGCCTTCTTAACTTTAGAAGGACAGCTTATAGCTTTAATCACAAAGGAGAAGACAGCCAGGCTCCCTAGTTATCGCTTGTCAAACCCAGTCAGTGTCAACTCAGCCTTTCAAAACAAAACAGAGAACTGGCCCATTAGTTGTGAGGAGAGTTGAAAGGATGACAAACAGCTGGCTCTCTATTCAAGACCTTAGAAGTTCTCAGCACTTCCTGATGGGGGATTGATGCCCCAGGCAAAAAAAAAGACCTTGTCCAAGCCCGTCTGGGCAAGAGCCATTTGCACACCTGGGCCATCACCTCCCAGCCCAGGGATGCCCCAGACAATCCCACGGGAAGGCATGTGCCTGCTGGCATCCTGCACACCCCAAGGCACAACACAAGCAGTAGCTGAGATGGCTTTCCTCAAACATCGACTCACACCACTTAATTTTGCAATCAAAGATCATCACCTGTCCTGCCAATCCTAGCGATTTCCCAAAGCCACCCCGAATCCCGGAGTCACACTGCTACAGACATACTACACGAAAGAAAACTGGAAGAAAGGCAGCAACAAGAAGTCCAGCTATCACCCCAGGCTTGCTCATGAGGTTGTGGGGACACGGGCGGCCGGGCAGGCAGGTTTAAAATGGAAGTTGAAAATTTAAGATCTTCAAAATCAAAAAATATTCTGCGTTCCCTTATGTTATTTCAGAATGGTTTCTCTTAGTTATGACAGCTTCTCCCTTCTCTTTGCTGCTTGCAAACAGTTAGGAGGAAGCATGGGAGGGTTGAAATATCTCAAACAATCCTGCCCTCAGTTCTTGTGCTCGGCACAACTGCAGCCACAAACCAGCCATGGCAGGAGAAGTCCTATTCAGCCCCACAACTACTGTGTTGGACCTTGGGGCAATGGTGCTCCAAGAAGCAGTGGCCAGGTGGGGCCAGGCACAGCATCCAACTCTCAAGGCTCTTGAGAAGTTACCTAAGTTGAGGTGAATTTGTACTGGGGGGAAGAGGAGAAGGAAGAAGTATCCAGAGAGACAGCTAGCTCCTTCTCTTAATTTCAAATACCTAAATAACACTCAGAGATACTAAAGTATATTAAAAAAATTCCTTGGTGAGGCTATCAGCATGTTCTGAGCGACTCACCCTGAACACATTCTCAGAAGCTCTCACCATTTTTGGATGCAATACCTCAAAAAAAAAAATTACAAAACACAAAAAATAATTAAAAAAAAAACAAACCACACAACAACATAACAAAACAGTCCAAGGCAAACATGGAGCTCCCCACATGCTGAGCTGCCGACATTTCTTCTGAGCAGCTGAACTCAAAGTCTCCAGAGAGAAGCTGTCAGATGGCAAAGGAGAGATGCAAAGACACACAAGTGCTCCCCCCCTGAAAGGTCATGGTGAGAGCCTGCATCCCGGCTGCTCAGCACTTACTGCTGCCGAGTCCAGGTCCCTACCCAGCCCTGGGAAGGGAAAACCAGCCAGATTCATGAAACCCACATTCAGCTCCTCAAGGAATCAGCTGACGAGCAATCAGCAATTTGGTTATCATGAGAAACACCGGATGAAAGGGGAGGGCTGGGAGCGTGGTGGGGCTCGGGACAGCTCTGCTGGGCACTGGAAGGGAGCACACACAAACAGTGAGGTGGATTGAGAACTGGCTGTGCGACAGGACTCAAAGGGTAATGATTAATGGAGCAGGTTCAAGTTGGAAGCCTGTAACCAGTGGAGTCCCCCAGGGGTCAATACTTGGACCCGTGCTGTTTAGTATATTCATCAGTGACCTGGACGAGGGGACAGAGTGTATCCTCAGCAAGTTTGCTGATGATACCAAACTGGGAGGGGTGGCTGACACCCCGGAGGGCTGTGCTGCCATCCAGCGAGACTTGGACAGGCTGGAGGGCTGGGCAAGGAAGAACCTCATGAGGTTCAACAGGGAAAGGTGTAGGGTCCTGCACCTGGGGAAGAAAAATGTCAGGTACCAGTACAGGTTAGGGGTGGACCCGCTAGAGGCAACTACTGAAGAGAAAGATCTAGGGGTCCTGGTGGACAGTAAAATGACAATGAGTAAACAGTGTGCTCTTGTGGCCAGGAAGGCCAATGGTATCTTGGGTTGTATAGGGAAGAGTGTAGCCAGCAGGTCAAGGGAAGTCATTCTCCCCCTCTGCTCTGCACTGGTGAGGCCACAACTGGAGTACTGTGTCCAGTTCTGGGCTCCCCAGTTCAAGAGGGACAGGGAACTACTAGAGAGAGTCCAGCGAAGGGCAACAAAGATGATTCAAGGATTGGAGCATCTCCCTTATGAGGAGAGACTGAGAGAGCTGGGACTCTTTAGTCTGGAGAAGAGAAGGCTGAGGGGAGACCTTATCAACGCCTACAAGTATCTCAAGGGAGGGTTGAAGGAGGAGGGAACCAGACTCTTTTCAGTAGTTGCCAGTGAGAGGACAAGGGGCAACGGGCACAAGTTGGAACATAAGAGGTTCCACTCAAATATGAGGAGAAACTTCTTCACGGTGAGGGTGGCAGAGCCCTGGAAGAGGCTGCCCAGGGAGGGTGTGGAGTCCCCTTCTCTGGAGATTTTCAAGACCCGCCTGGCTGCAGTCCTGAGTAACATGCTCTGACAAGCTCTAGGCAATCCTGCTTCAGCAGGGGAGTTGGACTAGATGATCTCTATGGTCCCTTCCAACTCTAGAAATTCAGTGAAATTCAGTGAAACCAGGCATCAGCTGCAGAAGAGAAAAACAAAACACTGGCTACGATACCTTGGCACTGCTGTCCACTGTTGAAGGTCTCATCTAAATATATCTAATAAATCTAAATATAATCTTGGGAGTTAAATCTTGAACCCCTAAAAAAGGCTCAGCGAAATGTGGTACCCCCAGACAGAGCACCTGGCTGAAGACGGCTGCTTCCCCCACCACCTTCACCAGCAGGGCATGCTCAGAAACAAGCTGTGTTAAGTCATGCAAGATTTTCACCCAAAAGTTTACTGAACAAGGCATCTGAAGCAAACCAGTAGGTGGCCAGGGAACCTCTGAGAGCCTGTGGAGAAGCAGCCACAGGATTTTTCAAAGAAGGACAAAGAAATTTTTGGTGTGATTTCTGTGCCCATCTGCACCAAGCCACTTTTCACCAAGCAGATTACCTGTCCTCCCCAAGAGGCCTCAACTGTTCTAGTGCTGCCCAGTTCTTCAAAGCACCTTTAGAAAAAGCTAAAATTCCTGAAAAAAAGAAGTTTTAACTATGAACAAGCAGTCAACAATATTGTTACCACGACTTCCTCTGTAACAGAGTTGATAATTCTGCAGTTCACTGCTTGTGGGACCCATCTTTTCTATATGGCGTGCAACACATTTGAGGGTCTTGTCAGTTAATTAAACAGCTATAAATCAAGCCTGACAGCCTAGGGCAGTTGTATGAAATGATTTTTGCAAATGAAGTAATCCCAGAGATCACTGGATTTAGAATGGCTCATTTTCCCATCTCAGTCTCAGATGAAAAACAAGATAAGGAAAAAATATTTTCAAACACTACAGAAAAGGTTTTCCCTGCTTCTGGTTCAAGAGGGATGAGGAGGGAAGGAGCAGAGAGATGCCCCAGCTGGCAGTGAGTGACCCCCCCCCCCTCCCCAACAACCCCAACCCAATTTACACGCTGCTTTATAAACTCCAGCCACCTCCTCGCATACCTCCAACCACACACTGAGAAGTGACAACCACATCAGCAAGTTAGACAACATACTTAAAAACAAACACCAAAAAACCACCACCACCACCACATGCACTTAACTAAATCCTTAACAAGGTTAGGCAAGATGATAAGAAATAAACAGCTCTTCCTTTCCTTTTGTTGTCAAACCAAAATTTCCTCCTTTCCCTCCCCCCTCCATTCTTTAGTTTGAAGAGGAAAGATGTGCAGTGCTCTTCTAGTTCCAAGTTGCTTTTGTCTCTCCTTTCATGACCTAGGGTCACCTGGGTCTTGTTCACTTTCCCCAACTGTAAAATGGGGCAAATAACAATGAGAAACTACTACACAGTATTACAGAAAATATTCAGTTCGTAGCCGTATAGTTCTTTGAAGTTGCAAACAAAGTGCCAAGCATTATTACTAGATGATGAAATTATACATTTTCTCCCCCAGGCCATATAGAGGAAGAAAAAAGCCATGCAAACAGCCAGCTGTATAGCTAATGAGATGCAATACTCAGAAAGTGGGACATCTTAAAACAGACTGGACAATATTCTTCCAGCTCACAAAGATTATTCCCAATACATAAACCTCAGAGGATTATAAATGCAAGAAAAGAAATATATTATTTGACCGGGTTTCTGTAGAAAAAATAAGCTTGTTTAAATAACAAAGGGAAAATGTACATTCTCAGTCCTGAAGAGAGCAAAAAGAATTTCTCAAAGAACTAAGGGAAGATATTTAATCAGATTTGAAAGCTTTGTGGGGGATGAATTTATGTTTTCTGAATATAAATCAACTGTCAGGACTGGAAAACTCAATTAAATAAAAAGGACTGAATGGGAGGGAGGCAGCGTGCAACAGAGAGGTCACATGCCAGACAAACAGGGCAGTATGCTAACTATTTACAGATAAACACAACTCCCTCTCTTCCTGCAGGGATTTATGTGTATTAGAGAGCCATCATTACTACTGTGGGTGAGCATAATGTTATGTTAACCTTACCCAAACCACATCACAGAAAACGTGAAGAACAAAAGCGTAATAACATACTGCTTTCTGCCAGCAGCCTCCCAGAAGAAAGTGAGGGGGAAAAGAAAAACCAGAAAAATCCTGCCTCCTTCCATCCCCACCACCACCTGGAGGGGCAGCACTCTCCTCCCTTATCCCCTCCATAGGATCACAGAATGGTCAGAGTTGGAAAGGACCTTAAAGATCATGGAGTTCCAACCCCCCTGCCCTGGGCAGGGACACCTCCCACCAGACCAGGTTGCTCCAAGCCCCATCCAGCCTGGCCTTGAACCCCTCCAGGGATGGGGCAGCCACAGCTTCTCTGGGCAACCTGGGCCAGTGTCTCACCACCCTCACAGCAAAGAATTTCTTCCTAATATCTAACCTAAATCTCCCCTCTTCCAATTTAAAACCGTTCCCCCTTGTCCTGTCACTGCACTCCCTGACAAAGAGCCCCTCCCCAGCTCTCCTGGAGCTCCCTGCAGATATTGGAAGGCTGCTATGAGGTCTCCTGGAGCCTTCTCTTCTCCAGGCTGAACAACCCCAGCTCTCTCAGCCTGTCCTCACAGCAGAGGTGCTCCATCCCTCTGAGCATCTTCATGGCCCTCCGATGGACCCGTTCCAACAGGTCCATGTCCTTCCTGTGTTGAGGACTCCAGAGCTGGACACAGAGCTCCAGGTGGGATCTCACAAGCACAGAGCAGATGGGCAGAATCCCCTCCCTGACCTGCTGGCCACACTTCTCCTGATGCAGCCCAGGACACGGTTGGCTCTCTGGGCTGCCAGTGCACGTTGCCGGCTCATGTTGAACTTCTCACCCACCAACACCCCCAAGTCCTTCTCCTCAGGGCTGCTCTCCAGCCATTCTCCACCCGACCTGGATTTGTGCCTGGGATTGCCACGGCCCAGGTGCAGCCCAAGGATCGCTGCTCAGCTGACAGGCTTACATGGACTGGGATGCCACTCACACAAGAGAAATGTTAACTTAAAAACAAATAAATAGGTTGGTGGTTTTAACTCTTACCAAATCCAGCAGCAAATCAGATCAAAACTGACCTTTGACCAGTATCCCCATGTCATTTAATGTGTACAAACACCCTGGGGTTACGGCAAGGGGAAGGTACCCCCTTTTTCCTAGGAATGAGGAACCTCACCTGGCACTGGACCCTTTGCTGTGCACCAGTCTCGGGTAACACGTCACCATGGGGGCAACATCCCTGCCCAGCACAGCCCAGAGCTGCTGCGGTGTGAGCTGTGCCCTGCCCTGGCACACACACCACAACACACCACACCAGGCAGGACAGGGGCTGGGGGTGGCCTGGGGACCTCCTGCGCCCCGACCACAGGCAGCGGTACGCCTTCCAGAAACATGCAGAGCAGCCACAGGCTCTGGGGAAATGTTTTAAATTTTGAGCTATTTTGAGCACCTTTCAGTTTAGGGCAACTACCAAAAGCCCAAGAAAGGCTGTGTGTGGGCTGGACCCCGCAGGACAAGTTAGCAAGTGCTAATAAATGCACTAATGAGATGCACACAGAAGTAGCCTTGTACTTCATTCCCTCCTATATTCAGTGTGAGACTGGAGGAAAAAAACCCCAAACAGAACAAAACCAAACCCCAAATTAATAACTTTGGCCTTTTGCACACAGGTTCTGTAACAGGGTGGACTGGACATGTGCTATTTCAGTGCATGCTCCATCTCAGCTTTGGACACCTGGACAATCTGCTGCCGCCAAGCGCAGATTTTAACTCAAAGCAGTCCCAAGAACTGGTGGAGCAAGGCAAGGAGGTAAAAACCAGCACAGATTTTACCTGTAGGTAAAAACCTGAAGTAAAAACTTTTGCTAGGAAAGAGCAGCAGCCATGGGGAGCATGACTGCATCTGGCTACATGGACATAGCTGAGTTTCTGTGCCTTCAGAGCAGCACACTACAGCAGCTCTGTCTGCTAAAGCTTATTTTAAACGCCTTATTGAGCTCCTCTGGATTATTTATAGACATATTTATATACTGTGGGCCACAGCTGGACTGTCAGCACCACGTTTAACACAGTGCTTGCTAGGGAGGGAACGACGGGATGGGAATCCGTGCTTCTACAGCTACATAGAGGCAGAGGCACAGAATTTCACTGAATTTCACTGAATTTCTAGAGTTGGAAGGGCCCATAGAGATCATCTAGTCCAGCTCCCCTGCTGAAGCAGGATTGCCTAGAGCTTGTCAGAGCATGTTACTCAGGAGCATCCAGGCGGGTTTTGAAAATCTCCAAGGAAGGGGACTCCACCCCCTCCCTGGGCAGCCTCTTCCAGGGCTCTGCCACCCTCACCGTGAAGAAGTTTCTCCTCATATTTGAGTGGAACCTCTTCTGTTCCAACTTGTGCCCGTTGCCCCTCGTCCTCTCAGTGGGAACCACTGAAAAGAGTCTGGCTCCCTCCTCCTTCAACCCTCCCTTGAGATACTTGTAGGCATTAATAAGGTCTCCCCTCAGCCTTCTCTTCTCCAGACTAAAGAGTCCCAGCTGCCTCAGTCTCTCCTCATAAGGGAGATGCTCCAATCCTTGAATCATCTTTGTAGCCCTACGCTGGACTCTTTCTAGTAGTTCCCTGTCCCTCTTGAACTGGGGAGCCCAGAACTGGACACAGTACTCCAGTTGTGGCCTCACCAGTGCAGAGTAGAGGGGGAGAATGACTTCCCTTGACCTGCTGGCTACACTCTTCCCTATACAACCCAAGATACCATTGGCCTTCCTGGCCGCAAGAGCACACTGTTTACTCATTGTCATTTTACTGTCCACCACAGAAACATCACTCGAAACACATCGGCGTATTTTACATGGAGAGAGTGAGCCCAGACATCTGGGCTGAGCTTGGGGCAATGCCAGAAAGCCCGTGTTCTTCCCCCCGGGCTGGGAGAAGCAGATAGCAGCCCGAAACGCAGCCCCACCATCCCTGCCAGCGCCGAGACAGGCATGGGCATTTCTTGCACCCATCTCATTCGGAGAGGCTATGATTTATTTATTTAATGGTGAAAGCAAGCAGCAGCAAGCTGAGAAATCAGCTCCAGCTTTTTGGAGTGATTGCTGAGGGCAATTGTTCTGACCTGACCAGCATGGCTCCAAACACCAGAAGATGCTGCTACCCGAACGGGTAGGAGGAAGGAGAACTAAGTACCTGCTACTACAGCCTGGGACACAGACACACAACCCTTCCCGAGAGCAACAGCACAAGTGACAGGGAAAACAAAGCAGATCTAGGTCCCTAAACTTCTGCTGCTCCTGGGGAGGGGAAACCAGCAGAGCATCTGGAGAGCAAAGAGAGAGAGAGACTTCCAGGGAGGGCAAGACATTTGCACGGCGATGCCAGCAGATTGAAAGTCTCCAAACACACGTCCAGCAGACCACGGCTGCCAGCCAACATTGGACTTTTAACCATGTTTTTACAACCACAACCGACTCAAACCCAGCCGAGGGCCAGGTGAAGTGTAATTCCAGCAGGAGCAGAGGAAGGAGAACTGAGTACCTGCTACTACAGCCTGGGACACAGACACACAACCCTTCCCGAGAGCAACAGCACAAGTGACAGGGAAAACAAAGCAGATCTAGGTCCCTAAACTTCTGCTGCTCCTGGGGAGGGGAAACCAGCAGAGCATCTGGAGAGCAAAGAGAGAGAGAGACTTCCAGGGAGGGCAAGACATTTGCACGGCAATGCCAGCAGATTGAAAGTCTCCAAACACACATCCAGCAGACCACGGCTGCCAGCCAACATTGGACTTTTAACCATGTTTTTACAACCACAACCGACTCAAACCCAGCCGAGGGCCAGGTGAAGTGTAATTCCAGCAACTCTGATAAGCAGCAATAAAACTAAACAAATGCGATCAGGATAGAAGACAACAGATGGTAGCTGCTTCTGGAGCCAGCAGACCTTTGATTAAGAACCCAGGGAATAAAAACATTTGGCACTGGAGCTTAGGGTTCCTGACAAACAGGGAACAACACCCACTTCTTCCCAAGTTCAGTGTGAGACCCTGGGCAGCCTGTGAATCCCAGAGAGAGCTCACACACTGTGATTTTCTGTGGGAATGGTCAGAGATCCAAGAAGAGGCACTCCAAAGGCTATGGAGAGGGAAAGGGAGTGAAAAAAGGGAAATAACATTTCAAATGAGACACCAGTCCTTGCACACCGGGGGCCTGCAGTGTGGCTAGGGATGCAAGAATGGGAAGCAGCAATGACCAAAGCCAGGAGAGCCCCAGGTCCTCAGTGGCAGCATGCCAGTGGTCCCAGGCAGCAGAGAAGGTGCTTGCTGCCCTTTCCAAAGCCCAACGACTTGGGTGCTAGGCAAGCACCTCCCTTGGGCCACAGGCCATTAAACATTGTGAGGAACAGTATACCATATCAGCTGGGAACATCAGGGTGTTTGGGCAGCAGCCACACGTGGTGTGGAGGAGAACAGGAGGGAGATCCAATCCATCCACCCCAGAAAGCGTAGACAAAAAGGCAACATGCCCCAGCTGGAGTGGGGAGACAGCCTTAGGAAGCATGAAGACAGCAGTCAAGAAGAAGGGGGACAGAAGCGGGACAGAAGCTGAAAGGTGACATAGGCAAACTTTCAGGGGCTCTGGACAAGTGACCAGAGCCTTATGTAGATGTGTCACAGGAATGGAAGTATGCTTTCTTCTCCAGTGGGCTAACACACACCACCTCAGAGAGGACAGTGCAAACACTGCACTCCTCATCCAGTGATAAGACACGGATGAGAGGTTCAGAGACGAGAGCAGTCGGAGGGCAGCAAGCCAAGACAAAGGATGCAGCATACGTGGGTCATGGCAAGCATTTCTACAGAGCGTGAAGGAGAGCAACCACGAGAGTCAGAAGGAGAGACCCCACAAGCAGCTGGGACCTCACTGGTGGTGTCACAGGGTGAGCACAGCCCAGCCACGGGGTGCACGGCTGAAGCGCAGACGCAGCAACTCCACCCAACTCTCCCCGTCAAGAGCCAGTTGGGATTTAGGATGCTAAGTCATGCTAAATCATACCGTAATATCCAAAACAAAGCAGACGAGGGACAACTCTTCCCAAGACAAGACTGCCAGCTCCGACACGCCACTAGGCTACTTGGATCAAATCAGTCTAGAAGGAATGCAAAATGCTGCTCCTTGAAGTCAACCGAACGAGGCTGTTTCCAAGGGGACAGTGTACTTCGTTGAATGCATTTTCACATAAACTTGCCCCAGTAATCTGAAAGCTCTTGGCAGCTCCTCTGCCCGCTGCCATAGCCCTGCTGAGTCAGATGAACTGCACATGCACTGCGCCGGGGCATCACACGGGCACGGCAAGTCCAGTGGGCATCGTACTGGAGCACTGGAGCACTTGTACTTGAGCCCATCATATGCCACAGAACAGCTCCAGCGGTCAGTCCCCTTTTATTTTTTGGATAATCAAAATATTTCACATTATTCTGCCACAGTCCATACGTTAATTCCAAAGCCACAGTCTTTAAAATGTAGAAAGCCTCCCTGAATCTAAATGGCTGTTCAGACTGTGTTAGGTATGTCTGTCCTTTAAAAGACGCCATAGAAATGGGTGTCTGTAAAAGCAGAAGCAGCATGACATTCTTCTACAACTCCTGCTGGAAGCTGTATACAACACAATTTTAATGACATTCGAAATAAAAACCTAAAGGACCTATTGTGTAAGGTATCAAGCAAAAAACCATCAGATGTGTAGACATTAGAGAGACCATCAATGTGGTGGGTAAGACTACTCAGGGGAACAGACTTAATGCTGATCTCCGCTGTCACTCTCGAGCCAGTACCCCTCATCCATAAAAACTTCTGACACTGGAGAGAAAGAAATAAAGAATTTAATTAATCACTACAAAGTCTGAGGCAACTTAACAGTCATATCTCATAAAACTTTATCATCAAGTGACACAGGATACAGGAAGCACAGCAGATGACGTATGTAACAGCATTAAAAAAAAGCTAATACCAAAAGATTAAAGGGTGACAGCTGATGTGCAAAGGGGAAATGAGCTTGCTTATTCCAAATAATTCCCAGCAATATTCTCTCTCAGTATTTCTACACTACACAGTTGGTCTGTGCTTGCTGTCCATCTCCTCAGATGATCACACATGTCTAACACAAAACAAAGAAGGTGAATGATGCCTTGCAATGACCTCCTTCTTACTGTTGTGACCTTCAAAAATCCCAACCAAGCACCCCACGGTGTTGAACATCTAGAGATCAGAGCACAAAGCAAAGCCAGTGGAAAACAGAGCAGCCCGTAGCACTGAACCAACCCTACAGCTCATTCCCAACAGCTCTTCCTGAGTCTCTTTGATTCTGGTAAATCAAAGATGTTCTCTGTTACTGTGGTTTGACAGAACGTTTTAGTCACGGATACTCCCATCACAGACTGTGGTCAAAATAAGAGCTATCTGGTGTGGGAAGCTTGACAAAATTGTTTTGGGAGAAGCTTCTGCATAAACTTTGAATTTGAAATGGAAAAGGGATGTTTGGGGAATAAAACTCCAAACCAATAACAAAAAAACTTCCAAGCCTAGGGTACGACATGAGCTCCCATTAGAAGAGAGATAAGAATCAGTAACTCACACTCAGTGAGATACAGCTGGCAGAAGGATTGAAACGACCAGGAACCCTGCAGTAAAGGTGCTGTGCATCACTCAGTGGATGGGTAACTCACTCTTCTAGTTCCAACTCCAGTGCATCCCCACCTGGGACACTGTGCCAGCACGAGGAGACGCTGCTCTCTGAACAAAAATGACACCAAGAGCAAGAGCAGATATTGCCAAATTGATAGACTTTTAGCACAACCAACCAACACAACCAGAAAGCAAAGAATCAGCCCCCCAAAAAATTTAGGGCTGGAGAGACACAGACTGACTAGTTGTTGACTTGGGGCAAAGACCAACTGCAAACATCCAGAAGGTGTAAACCAAACCAGAGAGAACTCAGCCCATGCACGACTGGGAGACGAGCACAAAAGAAAAATACAATTTCAGGTCTGTACTAAAAAGTTAAAATAGATGGTCTTGGGGCACACAAATGATTGGGTGCTCATTGCTTCTCAGAGCAGTTTTTAATCTAGACTGGCCAAAAATACCAGAAAAAAAAATTACATAGAACACAAACAACAAGGACATGTGAGTCTGTGCAAGCAGACACCATCGCAGGACTGGGACTTCAGGATATTGCAACAGAATAATTATGGACTGGGCCCTGTGCAACACAGGAAAAAACAAAAGCATCTGTCAAATGGAAAAAGAGACAAAATGTGGTAGGTGGGGAAAAAAAAATATTTGATGTTTCTATAAAGGGTGCTGCAGAATGTTGTGTATGTAACTACAAAGCTGGGGCAGGGGGGAAGTTTAACAGTGTTATTTTAAATCTGCTTAAAGTAATACCAAGGGCTGAAATAGAAAACCTGTAATCAGATGGAACTTCTCCCCTTCATTCCAAATAGCCAAGGCCAGCTGAGCCAGGCGAGGCTCACAAATTGACAGGATCTTTGGGATTCCCACTGCCCGGGCTGCCAGGACCCACCGGCAGCGGGGAAGGGGGTGCAGAACCCACGGCTGTGGGACAGTAACGCTGTGCCCTGCTCTGTGGGTCTGGCCCCTGCTCTGTGGGGCTTGTGACTCTCAGAAGTGAGAAACTTGTGCGCTGTCACCGTAAGGACTCAGTTTGTTTCAAAGGCTGCTAGAGAAACGCTCTACGTTTCCCACCACCCCCCTCCGCTTCCCTCCTTCCTCCATCTCAATTGAATTTTTACTAATGAACTTCCCCAGAAATCTCACGACTCCATCTCATCCTACACTAAGGAAACGTCTCTTGCACACCCTCACCTC
The DNA here is from genome assembly GCF_001431845.1 of Calidris pugnax. NCBI lineage: Eukaryota > Metazoa > Chordata > Aves > Charadriiformes > Scolopacidae > Calidris > Calidris pugnax. The sequence goes on from NW_015091069.1 coordinate 266,956, forward strand.
TGAAGATTGTTTTCAGAAGTGGTTGCTGTGACGTTCACTGCAGCATTTCTTCTGGCTGGACGGGGCAGGAAAAGACAGAGAGATGGCTTTTCCCTGCGACCTGCATTAGGAACACTGGGCGAAAACCAGGACTCGTCGGACTTCTGGGAAAGGGTGGAGTTTTTCTGGTTTAGCTGGAAGGGTAAATTATCATCCAAGAACAGCAACTGAGGTAATAGCTGTTCTTGTAGCATGCACGGTAAATGTACCATGAAGCCTTGATCAGAGGGCACACATGCAGCCAGGCATCTGGGGGGTGGGAGCCCTCCAGCCTCAGCACCCAGAGCGAAGCTCTCCACCAAGTTCAATCCAAGGTCAGTACCAGTATCAAAAAAACAACCTACCAGAAAACCACGCTCATAAACAAGAGCCAACTTTTAGGAACGATCATTTAAGAAGCCCAGGACTAGACAAAATAGGTGAGATAAAAGCTAATCGGGTTCTTGCCTTCATACAGACAACAAAGCAAAATATAGATGCCCTGGAGGAACCTTTCCAGTATCCCCAGGAAAAAAACAGTACTGCAAGACAAACATAAAGAAAACGAAAAGAAAATGATGTGAATTTTTTTTTTTTTTGTCCTTTCCAGACCATAATCTCTTAGCCTGGAAGCGAACACAAATCCTAATCCTACAATCTTGCATGTTCACTGTAATATTTTACCCTGTCAGTAAAAGGTTTTCTACAATAGACACCCATTGCTTTTGCAAATATAAGGAGCCTGACTGCATGCAACTACATGCTGCGTGAATTTAAACAGGATATAACCCTATGCCTATAGACCTGAAAAATTCACATGTTGCACCGTGTTGAGGGGCCTGGCGTAACAAGAAAGCTGCACCACTATTTCTTTGCTTTGTGCCTACTAGAAGCTTTGTTTCGGGAACATTTTTGGAAGAACACAAGAGTACTGCAAGCAAGTAATGTCTGGTCGTTACTAGACAAAAATAAAGATCCACTTTGCCAAATCATTTCTGAGCAAGAAGGGCTTTGAGTTACATGATCTGAAAGAGACTCTCCCCTCTACTAAAAGCTGAAAAACGACTCTAACCTGGTACCCAAGTAGCCACAGCCCAATTCAAAATACTCCTCCTTTCCACTTGCTTCATGCCTGCGTGTTTGTGTTTCAATTGAAGAGCTACTATGACATCCTTCCTAAATTTTTAAAAGAAAATAGGGCTATACTTTCTACAGACAACAGGACTCAAATTTCTGTTTAAATATCTCCCACCCACCCCCAACACCAAGGTACTCCATGAGCTACACACAGGCTTCCCACACACACACAGAACCATAGAATCACAGAATGGTCAGAGTTAGAAGGGACCTTAAAGATCATCAAGATCCAACCCCCCTGCCCTGGGCAGGGACACCTCCCACCAGACCAGGTTGCTCCAAACCCCATTCAACCTGGCCTTGAACCCCTCCAGGGATGGGGCAGCCACAGCTTCTCTGGGCAACCTGTTCCAGTGCCTCACCACCCTCACAGCAAAGAATTTCTTCCTAATATCTAAGATAAATCTACCCTCTTTTAGTTTAAAACATGTGCCTCAACTGAACGTGAGGGCTAGCTCTGCTCAACTACCAGATTGTGTAATTGGACCTTTTACACCTCGAGGACGTGGTCAGACTGGTGGGCAAGTCATTCTGGTAATGGACTTGGGATTTTCAGTGCTGAGAAATCACATGTGAAGGATGGACCTGGGGAGAAGGGCTTAGGCTGCTGAGGACAGCATCAGCCAGCCAGCAAAACTCAGCCTGCCGCAGGGGACAGCACAAAAAGAGGTGGCCACAGTTCCCCAGACAGGTAGTGTTTCTTGAAATCCACGGTGAAGGTTCAGACAAGCCACCGTGTCCTGCAATGGAAGCAGATGCTGCCTGTAACAGTGACAGCCTGAAGCCAGCACACTTGTCCCTCCAGAAAACATCTAATAACAGCCGGTGCCTCTCTGGCACTCAGCAGCTTCACACACATCCTGACCTCTCATCCCTTCCGAGTGAGTACGCAACGAACAGGCGGGATGGATGGATGGATGGGCCAAGGCCAATGGGATGAGGTTCAACAAGGAACGAACAGGTGGGATGGATGGATGGATGGTCCAAGGCCAACGGGATGAAGTTCAACAAGGCCAAGTGCCAGGTCCTGTCCTTGGGTCCCACCAACCCCCTGCAGCGCTACAGGCTGGGGGCAGAGTGGCTGGAGCTGCCTGGCAGAAAAGGACCTGGGGGTGTTGGTGGCCTGTGGGCTGAACAGGAGCCAGCAGTGTGCCCAGGTGGCCAAGAAGGCCAACGGCATCCTGGCCTGTGTCAGGAACAGTGTGGGGAGGAGGAACAGGGCAGTGATGGTGCCTCTGGACTGGGCACTGGTGAGGCCTCACCTCGAGGGCTGGGTTCAGTTTGGGCCCCTCACTACAGGAAGGACATTGAGCTGCTGGAGTGTGTCCAGAGGAGAGCCACCAAGCTGGTGAGGGGTCTAGAGAACAAGTCACACGAGAAGAGGCTGAGGGAGCTGGGCATGTTGAGTTTGGAGAAGAGGAGGCTGAAGGAGACCTCATTGCCCTCTACAACTCCCTGAAAGGAGGGTGTAGAGAGGTGGGGGTTGGCCAGGGGAATAATGACAGGAGCAGAGGAAATGGTCTGAAGTTGGGGCAGGGGAGGGTTAGATTAGATCTTGGGAAGAATGACTTTCCTGAGAGGGTGGTCAGGCACTGGAACAGCCTGCCCAGGGAGGTGGTGGAGTCACCATCCCTGGAAGTATTTAAGAAACGTGTAGACGTGGCACTTCAGGGCATGCTCTAGTGCCTGAGATTGTTGAGTTGGGTCTGTTTGTGGGGGTTTTTTTGGTGTGTCTTTTTTTTTCTTTTGTGGTTGGACTCTACAATCTCAAAGGTCCCTTCCAACCATGAAGATTCTGTGATTCTGTGAAAAGCCTCTGCTTTCTCAAGGTAGGATCGCTTGGATCTCTTCTGACAGCCACCCCTTTCCACAGCTTGGCTGGCAGGAGAAGAGGTGCCAAGAAGCCTCTGCTGAGAAGACTCCTCTTGTCTGCCTATCCCTTGTCTGCTCCTCGCGGCAACAGAACGTGAGAGAGCGCTTGGCTTCTTCCAGTCACCCTCCACCCACGGTCACGCCGCCTCTTCCCAAAAGCTCATCACCCTTGCAGGAGCTTGGCCAAGCCGTGGCTTCACGCAGGCGCGGAGGGAGGCTCCCACACAGGCACAGCTCCTTCTTGTTGAGGCACGTACAGGCGTCTCCGCAATCTCAGCATTCAGCTTCCTCCAGATCTACATATGTTATAGAATCATAGAATTGCCCAGGCCGGAAGGGACCTCCAAAGGCCATCTAGTCCCACCCCCCCGCAGTCAGCAGGGACACCCCCAACTAGACCAGGTTGCCCAGGGCCTCATCGAGCCTCTCCTTGAATATCTCCAGGGATGGGGCCTCAACCACCTCCCTGGGCAACCTGTTCCAGTGCTCCACCACCCTCACAGTGAAGAACCCTCTCCTCATCTCCAATCTAAATCTGTTCCCCTCCAGCTTGAAGCCATTGCCCCTCGTCCTGTCACTGCAGGCCTTTCTAAACAGGTTCTCCCCAGCCTTCCTGTAGGCTCCCTTCAGGTACTGGAAGGCTGCTATTAGGTCTCCCCGGAGCCTCCTCTTCTCCAGGCTGAACAACCCCAGCTCCCTCAGCCTGTCCTCGTAGCAGAGGTGCTCCATCCCCCTGATCATCCTTGTGGCCCTCCTCTGGACCCTCTCCATCAGGTCTATATCCTTCTTATATTGAGGGCTCCAGACCTGCACACAATACTCCAGGAAGTTACTTTTGCAGAACTCGGCCACGCACTTTCAGCCTTTCCAATAGTAATATTTAGCTCACCCCAGGCATTACAAAGGTGGGGTTTTTCAGGTTTGTTTTTGGTTTTGGTTTTTCTTAAAAAAAAAAAAGCTTACATTGAGAAGATTCTTGCCTGAGAAGCATATATGATGCTTGTGAACTAAGGCTTTAGTCTGCGTTAATAGACCATTTTTCTTTTTAATTTTTTTTCTCCTCTTTAAAAGAATGAATCAGTAGCTACCAGATGTAACTCAACTCAAAAATTTATGAAGGAAAATTAATAGCATGTATATTTCCAAGGAAGTCACCAAAGCAGGCTGATCACATCCAGTTATCTTGCCTTGGAAAAGTGGGCAGATGATTTAAAGCCAAGCAGCAAAGCGATGAAGAAACACTCATACTTTGAGTGCTTTGGGGACATAATGATTTTCCATGGAAAAAATTCACTGCAGCATGTCTTTGATTTTGGTATGCTAATAGTACAATTTTTTTGTAAAAGGCCTTGGGCGTAGGCTGGTTTGAACCCAAATGGAAGTATTAGGGGCTACAACTTAAATAATCCCCCCACATTTGTGTACATCACCTCCCCACACCTAGCATCACCCACCACCACACAATGTCTCTCACATTTCAATCACCCTGGCCTTGGATACGTTTTTCAGCTGCTACAGGTCTCTTTTTTACGACGGAACAGCCTCGCTGTGCTTAGACAAACACGTAAAACACAGCTGCCTTAGCCCGTATCTTTATTTCTGGTTTCTAGAAGGCTGCACCTCTTTTGACACAGACAAAAACCACACGGCATCCACAGTAACAAACCAGTCTGGTTTTGGGTATTACTACACCCGCAGCTGAAGCCCAAAACAGTACTTCTCCATCCTACAAGTGCCAGCCTTGAGCTTGAAAACCACCTTTCAATCCAAAAACAGGGGGGTCTGGCACACACAGAAACCTCAAGCGAAAAATAAAGGGACCTGAGCAAAACTAACCACATCATTAACTCCAGAGATCCAAGCGCTGTTATCTCACACCACGTTTCCTACCACCAAACAGCACATTTAACAACGTACCAGCACAAATGTCACTGAATCAACGCACAGGCAATGGAAAATCCAGACATCACAGGCAACTGCTGCAGCAAAGAAACTCTTTCTGGAAGCATAATAAAATACTACAGCCTCCTGAGTCAGAGAAGAGTAACACCAGAAAGACCATGTAATGAAATACTTCTAAGAAAATGTCACTGAATCAACGTACAGGCAATGGAAAATCCAGACATCACAGGCAACTGCTGCAGCAAAGAAACTCTTTCTGGAAGCATAATAAAATACTACAGCCTCCTGAGTCAGAGAAGAGTAACACCAGAAAGACCATGTAATGAAATACTTCTAAGACCAGTAGCAAGAACAAACTGCAGAAGGTTTAAATAAAAGCTTTCAAATCACTAACTTGAACAGATTTTAAGTGAAACTAGGCAAGTTTTATGCAAGGAAAAAATTTATGACTGATCTATGACTAATTTTATATTAATCACTGGCTGAGTCCATCTCTGAATTGGAGCATTACTCCATGCAGTTTGTGTCAGCTGGTGCTTTAATTCTACAAGCCCAAAAAAAGCAGGTTATATGCAATTTATGATCTGTAAAAAAGCAGACATCAGTTGATGGGCGTCATCTCAAAGCATGTGGAGGAAAAAAAAGCTAGTCAACTAGTAGTAGAAGTAGTCAACTTCGTTGATTCATCAAGGGGAAATCATGTCTGACTAACCTGATACCCTTCTAGGATGGCATGACTGGATGGATAGATGAGGGGAGGGCAGTGGATGTTGTCTACCTTGACTTCAGCAAGGCTTTTGACACCGTCTCCCACAGCATCGTCATCAGTAAGCTTAGGGAGTGTGGGTTAGAGCATGGACAGTGAGGTGGATTGAAAACTGGCTGAAAGATACAGCTCAGAGTCTCATGATTAGGGGCACAGAACCTAGCTGGAGGTCTGTAACAAGTTGTCTTCCCCAGGGGTCAGTACTGGGTCCAGTCCTCTTCAATATATTCATCAATGACCTGGACGAAGGGATGGAATGTACCCTCAGCAAGTTTGCTGATGACACAACACTGGGAGGGGTGGCTGGCACACCAGAAGGCTGTGCTGCCATCCAGAGAGACCTGGACAGGCTGGAGAGCTGGGCAGAGAGGAACCTGATGAACTTCAATAAAGGCAAGTGCAGGGTGCTGCACCTGGGGAGAAATAACCCCCTGCACCAGGACAGGTTGGGGGTGACCTGCTGGAGAGCAGCTCTGAGGAGAAAGACCTGGGAGTCCTGGTGGACAACAGGATGCCCATGAGCCAGCAATGGGCCCTTGTGGCCAAGAAGGCCAATGGCATCCTGGGGGGCATCGGGAAGAGTGTGACCAGCAGGTGGAGGGAGGTCATCCTGCCCCTCTGCTCTGCCCTGGGGAGGCCCCATCTGGAGCACTGGGACCAGTTCTGGGCTCCCCAGTTCCAGAAGGACAGGGAACTGCTGGAGAGGGGACAGCAGAGGCTACAAAGATGAGGAGGGGCCTGGAGCATCTCCCTTACGAGGAGAGGCTGAGGGACTTGGGTCTTTTTACTCTGGAGAAGAGAAGGCTGAGGGGGGATCTGATCAACGCCTACAAATACTTAAAGGGTGGGTGTCAAGAGGATGGGGCTGGTCTTTTTTCAGTGGTGCCCAGGGACAGGACAACAGGAAATGGGCACAAACTTGAATGTAGGAAATTCCACCTCAACATGAGGAGGAACTTCTTTCCTCTGAGGGTGGCAGAGCCATGGAACGGGCTGCCCAGGGAGGTGGTGGAGTCTCCTTCTCTGGAGACATTCAAAACCTGCCTGGACATATTCCTGTGCAACCTGCTCTGGGTGGCCCTGCTCTGGCAGTGGGTTGAAGGAGATGATCTCCAGAGGTCCCTTCCAACCCCATGTGATTCTGTGATGGAAGATATAGAAATGACTGTAAGACACGGAGGAATATTTTATGAATTTGACTGAAGATCTCACGGCCCCAGCACCCAGGTACTGAAGTGGTATGATAAGAATGACAACAATCAGATATGAGAGAATTCAGTCTCCTGGAAGATATTTTCCATAGCATGAATTTGATACCATTGAGTAGTTGTCTTGACAGTATTGTGCCTCTTTTATAGTTATGAGAATTTTTCTGATGCCAAGGTGACTAAAACCACTGATCTTGCTAATCACACAGCAAGCTGGAGCACGCAGGGTGGGTACCCATCTTCAGGCATCAATTCTGTCCTTGTGTAAATACCGGTAACTAGTTCATGTCTCAAGCAGCCCTCCTTCTGGAAGCAAAGAGGCTGCAAGAGAGAGGAGGCTGCTTTTTTAGGGTGAGATCATCACAATGGGCTGTAACACTGCTATCACTAAACTAACACAAAAAGATTATTGAAATGTTTTCTCTCCCACAGGTAGCACTTTGGTCTTACTCTTCTACACAAGCAAAAGAGCCAAGAAAAACACCTATGTGCTTCTTGGCTGGAGGTTTACGGGACACCTTCACACTTGGCATGCTCCATCAAATGCAAAAGGTGCTGCTCTATCAGTGTTGTTCATCTTCTTAATCTGACTGGTGTTGCCACACACTGGTTTCCATCTTCCTCCCCAACTCTATTAGAAATAAGCAGAAGACATTCCTTAAAAAAAAAAAAAGGATCAGGCTGACATATAAGGTTTGTCATAACGTCTTCCAGGAAGATGCCTGCAGTTCAGTTACCCTGAACTGCCATGGGCATCCTTCACTTTGAAGTTCAGTCACAGCAATACTTTGCCATTCCTAGAAGGAATTTCAACAGCTCCAACACCACAAACTTACACAATCCTGTTAGTTAGGCACACGCATCCAAACTCTGTGTCTCTAGAGCTGAGAACTGAGGTAAAAGCTATGCAAACAGCAAAAATCAAAAGCACTTATCAGGAAAGGGAACAAAACACATTCTTTTTGTTGTCATTGTTGCTCTTAAGACACAGCCCAAAGATTTAAGTTAAAAAAGCTACATATTAAGGTCAGTAGACGCTTTGCCAGCTTCACAAGTAAAAGGTTTCTACATTTATTTTGCTATTTCTCCATGCAAATACTTCAGTTGTTTCAGCCCTTTTAAGTTGGTTACATGCTAATACACATGCACACTACAGGATTCAGCTGTCGAGTTTTCACACGCACTGCAAACAATCCTGAAAATACCATTTCTACTAATCACATTGTTCCACACAGTTTTAAAGCACATCATTGCAGAATAAAATCCTCACCGCACATTTTTGGCCTGGATTCTAAAGGAAATTAAGTTTATGTAGTAGCATTGTTTGTCAGTCCTCACCCCATTAAATTTTCAACTTGCTAGTCAATTTTCACCACATTTGGCAGAAGGCAAAGAGATCTGAATAGATGCCACATTCTTTCATCTTTGGGAGAAATTAGTACGTAGGTAGAGGACACATATCCAGATTAGCCTCAAATGAAGTCAAACTCTGCTGCAAGAAGTCAACAATTCCCTGCTGGCTTTGGCCCAGCAGCCACTCAATCAGCATCTGCACGTGGGCATCCAGCACACGTGTTGAATCCTGCGTGGCCAACATAAGAGACACTGGACAGAAACCACAGACCAAGCCAAAAGGGAGGGGAAAAAATCCGGAGACGAGGGACAGCGAAAATGAAGAGGTCCAAAGAGAAGGATCACAGGTCATGACAGACAGAGGCCAATGCACACAGGGGAAACAAAATTGTAAAGAACTAGGTTTTGTGAACTCTGCTACCTGAGGGATAGTTGGTGGCAGCTCTTTGCCAGCTGCTGGGAGTGCACAGCTTCTTACTGATATCATTGGCTGGGTATAATTCTTGTATATTTTATATCTGTATCAGGATTAATATTGGTTCTTTAGTATTATTGTTAATTATTCAGTCTTATTCTATTAAATCTATTTATATTTCAACCCTTGTGTTTCTTTGTGTTCCCTGATTCCACTTTCCAGGCCGGGAGAGGTCATCAGGTGAGAGAATAATTGTCTAAGCGACAATAAATTGTCACGGGTTTTCCCAAACCATAACAAAGGCACAGAAAAGATGCAGGCAGAGCACAAGGCTCATGGGATAAACGACAAGATGCAAAATCGGTTTCCCCTTCTAGACCATCACTTCAACTTCAGACCCACTACACAACAATTTAAGAAGCCACCAGCACCATCTTCCTCCCAAACTCTTCGTGGTCTTAATACGAAACCATACGTACAACAGCAGCCCATTTGTCAGAGGCCACTTTATCCATCCTACAGACTGAGGGAAGCAGGGCTGGTTGGTTACAACAGCCCAAACATCTCCATCAGTGCAGCAAACACCCCGGGTCAAGAGCAACACATGTCCTGATGACAGCATGGAGAAGATGCTCTGAGCCAAGTGCTGCTCTGTCTCAAGAGCAAGGTGGTGAGGTTTACGGAATAGAGCTTTGAAACATTGGGGCTGGGAACAATTCAGAGCCTAAAATAGAGCATAAAAATAAAGGTATCCAACAAAAAACAATAAGCTTTAAATTCCTATCAATTATGACCAACAAAATGCATCCAAGCAGAACCTGAAACAGAGATGGGTGGGGATATCTGACCCCAGAAAGAAGTATCTTCACCCAAGAGCTTTCCACTCAACTCAGTCCTATTAACTCTCCAACTTCATCCACCCAGTTTTCACTCTCACGGAAGAACAACAGCCCTAACCACCACAACAGCCAAGCAGAAACTAGTTCAGTCAAACCTAGTTTCACATTTCACATGAAATATGAATAAATTAATATTTCACATTTAATTGGTTGGTTGGTTTTGCGGAAGGACGGTTGTTTATTTTTTTTAAGGAAAGAGGCAAACTTTGCCTAGACTCCAAAAGGAAAGCTGGATGTGAAAGAACTACTTACAATATGCCGAGGGCAAACAAGTGCACCATGAAGTATGTCTTGCATTGTATCCCTTCTTTGAAATCACCTCATAGTGATCTTTCCCATGGGGGACAGTTGATATTAGAAGCCACACGTCTCTTAAACATCCTACACCAGGATTTTCCTAGAACGATGTAATTTTGCAAAACAGATTTTTAACTGCTGCACAAAATTTGGGCCACGACAAACAATTCAATGTCACTTAATCTGATTATTTTCCACCACATAAACTGAGGAAAGGACCACCTTCAGGAGCGTATTCTGAGAGGTGGTGGAGCACAGGGAGATCCCAGCCCCTGGGAAGGGCTGGGCGAAACCAAAGCCTTTGATAGTGTTTTGTCAGAGTTAGGTTGATGGTTGGACTAGATGATCTTGAAGGTCCCTTCCAACCTAGATGATTCTATGATTTTAAGACTGCAGAATCCCTCGCCTCAACCCACACCTGGGAGTGGTGTTGCTGTCCCACAGAGGAGATGCAAGAAGCAGACAAGGTCTTTTCAGAAAAACCCACCATCATATCTCTCACCTTCTGCAATCCAACCCACCCCTGTTACGGTACATGGTGATTTAGTCTCGTTAGTCAATATGAGATACGAGGGATACAGGATACAGAGAAAAGGCTTTCAGGTGACAGAAGGTTTCTGCCTCAGTTCCTTTTATCCTGAAATATCCCCTAAGAATCCTGTAAATTTGCAGAGAGGAAAAAATAGCCTCCCATGTTTAACCAAATAGTAAAATACAGCTCCTGCTTTATCTACAGGGCAAGTTATCACTTGCAAAAGCGTTGGGATTTATGGGGTACAGTACAAAGAAGTACATAATAATACAGGTAAGTTGTTCTGAATTTGTACCCTAGTACTTCCCAGTGGCTGCCTTAGGTGTTTGTGTGATCATAAACAGTCAGTTGTTAAGATTGTCATTAGGAACAGGAGCACTGCCCCAAAAAGAGGCAAAGGCCATTTTATTTTGATTTCCACAAAAAACCCCAACCCTTAGCTACTGAGCTCCAACACAACTTTCACTTCCCATTAATTCCTCATTTACCGTCTCGTGCACAGCAAGCAGAGTCAACAAGTCCCTCACTGAACCATCAGTATCCTGGGGACTTGTCACCGGGGAGAACATTTCCCTGTAATAACCAGCAGCACAAGAGGGTCACCTCATTGCAGAGCCCAGGAGAAGGCAAGCCATCCCAGTACTTTTGGGTAACTTGGCAAGGTAACCTCTTAGGTATAGCACATCTCTGACCCCAGTGAAGACAAGATCCAGCAGATGTCAAACGTGCAGAGCACTGAATTTCAAAAAGGATGCAAGTCAAGAGGAGCATCAGACAGGACTACATAAAGGAAATGCTCTACAGAGGGTGATCAAGATCAACCAGAAGAGCACGAGAAACGAAGTGCAGAGAAAAGACAGACAGGCTGGAAAGAGTTTGTGCAAGTTGTGTGCACAACGATGAAGATCCTGCCGCGTGGAGATGCCAGCTATCTCTCCTCTGCAGAGAAATGTGTCTGAAGCACAGGGCTGCCAACATGCAACACTACGTTCTTTTTTTAATTCAGGGTTTTTTCCCCCCTTGTTTATGCAAGTTGGGGACCTGACAGCTCAGAGATATCTGCTGCAAGATGAAATTACTAAAACAGCTTACCGCAGGTCCTGCTGGGCTCATTAGACCCCAGTAATCCTCACACACGTGCAGCAATGCAGCTGGTGATAATGCATTTCCCCTTCCCACTTGCATCACCAATTCTTACTCATTAGAGCAGTTGTTATAATCTTTATGTAGAATTCCTTCATGCAGCCTAATTTGCCAAGAAGTAATTGCTCTCCTCTTCCCCTGGCAATACAAATGAGACAGAGCTGTAAAGTTATTTCATTTGCCGTTTATTCCATTCCTCTCCTTTCCAAAAGTTTCTTTCAGATTTTCTGTATGAAGTCAGATACGTTGGACCATTAGAAAATGCCTCAGAGAAATGCAGCGTTTCATCACGTTTTGAGCGGAAAAGATGAGTAATTTAGGAAGCTTTACATCTTTGAGTTCACTTGGCATTTCTCGTCAAGATAAATCCATTAACTTCCTTCCTTAAAAAGTAAAAAAAGCCCAGAGAGCACTGAAGAATTGCCGCTGAGAGCAGGGTAAGCAGAGTTTATCCCATGCTCAGAAAGAGTCGCATCCATGTAAAACAAGCAGAGGGAAGGGCAGCACAAAAGACAGGCAGACGGCAGGCAGCAGGAGAGCGATGCGTGTCTCCGTCCACCCCGGCTGGTTTCACCCCCGGCGTCCCATCAACACGCTCTGCTAATTGTGCTGCCCGGTGCCTGGCAAACCCCAGGCTGCTGGCTGCAGGGCTGGGGCTCTGCTGCCAACTCCCTCAGGGCCTCCAGCACATCTCCTCACCACCTTGTGTCAAGCTTCCCTCAGGGAAAGCAAGAAAAGCCAGCTTAAACCCAGAGCTCTCTGCTAAGACTACGGTCCGGGGCGTACAATGCAAGCTTTAAAGGCCAATCTCACTACAGTTCTTTCAACATTTTGTTGGACAATAAATATTCCGGATGCCGAAAAGGTCACTGCTGAAATAATCACTGTCCGGCACTGACTGCCACTCCCTATGAGCCAGTCTAAAATAGGGAACACAGATTTGTATCCAGCCTTCCCTGTAATTCAAGAGTGCTCCCGACAGATTGTTTTGCTTCTGGCTGAGTCCAAAACCCTGCTGAGCCCTCAAAACTTCTGTAAACGCTCACCAAGGAAGGAAATCGAATCACAGCACCTCACAACACGCAAACCTCATTGCTTTAGCTGTTTGAAATCATTCAGCCCAAGCAAAGGAATAAGCTGTAGTTACCAACTCCAAACAGCAAAACCAGTATGATTTAAGACAAAAGGGAAAAAATTGTTTTTAAAGAATAAAACAATTCAGATAGTGGTTTTTGCAAAAACCTTCTTCAACGTACCTCTACGCTTCTGTTTCCAAACAGTGAGTTTTGTGTAATTGCTAGCTAGGTACTGAGAAACTGAATTGTACTGTATTAAAAATTAAGGGTTTGACTTCCTATTCAAGGGCTCTACTACTTGTAATTAAAATTGCACGTTGTAACATCGTTAAGACTATAGGAAGTCAAGTCTAATAAATGCATAGGTAATCTTTGAGCCTCCATACAAAGATGCCAATACAGAGTTTAAAATAAGCTTTGTTAGTACAGACAAAAACAAAAACCAAAAACGTGAGGGTCTGGGAAATGGTTTTTAAGGCTGAACTTGGCATAATCCATCCTCAGTGTCTTTTTAAAGGATCAGTGAGCCACTACAAGTCTCCTCAGCTCCTTGCTTAATAGAGTGCTTTACAACAATGATTTCCATCAGATTTGCAGCAGTTTGAGGACTGCAGCTGGGATTTCCCATGTGGCAACCACGCAAACTGAAGAGCCAAACCACGGCACGACCCAACGGCGCTGGAAAGTCAAGAAGGTCAGAGAGCATTGAACGGGATCAACAGGAGAGTTTGCTAACCCAGGCTAACACCCAGCATTTTCTCTGCTTAAACATAAAGGAGACTGTTTTGATTCAAAGGACACTTTTTACAGGTTGTGGCACTGACTTAATGGAGCATTGCCTAAACAGCAACCTGGTCTGGTGGGAGGTGTCCCTGCCCAGGCCAGGGGGTTTGGAACTCGATGATCTTTAAGGTCCCTTCCAACCTAAACCATTCTCATGGTTTAGATGACAGATGCTCTCCCCTCACCTCTTGCTCCACAGAAAGGAGGAGGGATAAAGAGATTTATGAGTTTAGAAAAAACTAAACTACTTTAATGAAATACTAATGATAAAATAAAAGGAATATAATGAAATAGACACAATATATACAAAACCACATCAAGCTCCCAGAACATCATCAGCAGGCACCAGGGAAGTCCCAGACTGGACTCCGTGACAGATGGGAACTGCATTCTAAATCCAACTCGGGATCAAAGGCAGACAAACAGACAGGGTCCTCCTTGGACGTGGGCCATTGAAGAAAGAGGCTGACCCTTTATCCCTCAGCTTTTACACCGAGCGTGGGGCAATGGGATGGAATACCCCGTTGGTCAGGTTTGGGTCACCTCTCCTGTCCACTCCTCCCTGCAGGTGGGACCCCTCTCTGCTTTTCTGTTCTGACCTTCCAGATGGGCTAAATAACAAAATTAGCTGACCTTGGTTGTTATAAGTATCAGCAAGAGCCTCTCTGGACACGGTTCCTTGGCGTGAACTATAAACACAGCTCTTATCAGTCTGAGAGGGAACACTTTTCTGCACAATATGCTGTTCATTTCAGAGAGTTAGAAGAGGCTTAGTAAAGAAGTAGTAAAATTCTTGAACAGAAAGCTGGTTCTGTTTTACCTCAAACCAGGACAACCATTCTGTGATTCGGGGAAGCAGTTAAGTTCAGTTCCAGATGAACCAGGGTGTGTTAGCGTGCTTCTTGCTACAAAAACCATTTGGAAATGACACAAGGAGCTACGCACACATCACATTTTATAACGCACACACAGCCTGAGGAACCTCACGTGATGTATTATTGATAGGCAGCCACTTTGGAGGCGAGATGGACTTGGAACAGCATTGCAACAGGAGGGCAGGGTACAGAGAGAGGAAATCACAGTGCAAGGATGCTAAACCGCTGCAGCATTAGATAAATGGACTAATTATCAGAGTGTTTGTCTACATTGAAAGACTAACTCAAACGTTGCCCCTAACTTGACCTCCCATCTACAACTTTAATTAGAGCATGGCACTTTTAACTGGAGTTGGCAGGAGACAGAGGCGAAAGCTTGATTAAGCACATTTAAGCAATACCTAAGCCCGAGTGCAAGCAAGGGGTACTCGGGAATGCCTAAGCCCTTCAAGTTATCCCTGCTATTTTCCCTCTGCTGTGCGTACAGGCACAACACCATCACACCCTGGGGACAAGTTCAGAAAGCAACAACACTTTTTCATATATATTTATATATATATATATAATATACATAAAAAGATTTATTTTTAAGAGTTTTGTGCTATATATAAATACAGCAGGGCATTCCAACACCCTGGCGTCCTGCAAGCACAGCTACTGCTATCCAGAGCAGTATCCTTCTTTCAAAGGATGCCCAGAGCTCAACTCATTCGAGAAGGGTCAGCTCAGCCAGGACACGCAGCTGGGACCACCTCTCCCCACAAGCTCTTCTCTTGGACCACTCACCAGGGGAAGGCAAGAGCACCACTCAGTATTTCGGGCACACAACCCTTCACCACTAGCAACAGCCAATATTAAGTTCAATATCCATGGGCAAGGCTGCGGCAGGCTTAACTAAATTCTGAAGGACATCAGCAAGAAAAAAAAAAAGACAAGAGTTGCTGGTCCCTGTGGAATAGGAAAGGGAGGTAACAGTTACACCTGCCTACAGCAAGGAGACATTTCACTTTGAATCGGAATCCCTTGGGTTGGAATCCAGCCAGAAAGCCCAAATAATAGCCCTTTTGCTCACAAAATCACTGCTGAATCTTAACTGTTCACAAGCTGTCTGGAATATACTTTTAAACTAATTTAAAATACAATGGGAAAAAAAAAATTTCCCTTCTCACATCACCCCAATAAGATACTAAATCAATGCTTTCTCCACTCTTGCTTTGACTGTTTTACATTACTCAGTTCCTCACCTACTAAATGTTTTCTTCAAAACAGAAAAATTCTGAAGTACTGGGGTTTTATGTATATTTTTCTACTTCCTCCTTGCACACGATGCCACTGGAAATCTCTAAGTATTGCACACGCACAGATACTGAAGTTTAGCTTTTACCTGGATTAAGTGTTTTCTTTGAATCATCCAGCTTGTGTCTTTTACAGGAAATTAAATTAACACAAAGTGTCTTTTAATAACCGTAAGAGCTCTCTGACAATTCAATTTGCAAAAAAGACAGGCCAGCACTCTGCATTGCAGTAGGTGGTTTATCAAGTGGTTTGAGAGAAGATCTTGTTGACAGCCTCGTCCAGAAACATACCACCACCCCGCGCTACTCCAGCAATCCCACCGACGGACAGAGCAATGACAAGGGATCTCCTTCTGTCCGCAGGCTGAACTGCTTCACAGTCCTAAATTCTGGAATTCTCTGGGTGTCAGCTAATATAATCCAACTGAACTGCAACCAGGATCAACTCCATGAAGGCAAGATAATACTGACCTGCCTTATTCTGTTTTCCTAAAATGAAGCCAGCCCTGCACCACCGGAGGCCCCAGCCTTGCAAAAGAGGGAACTGAATTTCACTGAATTTTTAGAGTTGGAAGGGACCATAGAGATCATCTAGTCCAACTCCCCTGCTGAAGCAGGATTGCCTAGAGCTTGTCAGAGCATGTTACTCAGGAGCATCCAGGCGGGTCTTGAAAATCTCCAAGGAAGGGGACTCCACACCCTCCCTGGGCAGCCCCTTCCAGGGCTCCGTCACCCTCACCGTGAAGAAGTTTCTCCTCATATTTGAGTGGAACCCTTTATGTTCCAACTTGTGCCCGTTGCCCCTCGTCCTCTCACTGGCAACTACTGAAAAGAGTCTGGTTCCCTCCTCCCTCAGCCCGCCCTTGAGATACTTGTAGGCATTAATAAGGTCTCCCCTCAGCCTTCTCTTCTCCAGACTGAAGAGTCCCAGCTCTCTCAGCCTCTCCTCATAAGGGAGATGCTCCAGTCCTTGAATCATCTTTGTAGCCCTACGCTGGACTCTTTCCAGTAGTTCCCTGTCCCTCTTGAACTGGGGAGCCCAGAACTGGACGCCGTATTCCAGTTGCGGCCTCACCAGTGCAGAGTACCTGGCAGTTCCATTCCCAAAAACCGCTTGGCAGAGACTCCTCAGTACAGGTCACCTCGGAGAACGCACGCGAGGGATGAGGGAAAGAGATGCAGAGAAAGAAAAACACCATCAAGGTGTGGAGAAGGCTCAAAACAGCAAATAAGCCCAGGGGCGAAGCCTGCTACGTGCACATGAGCCAGCTTTTGCACAAACACTGAGACATGGAGCATATTCCAAATAAATATTCCTTAAGGGGGGGGGAAAGAAAGATGCAAGTAAGACTTTTGGGACGACTACTTTTGCTCCCAGGATCATGGTCTTTAGCCTATTTTTAGTAAGTTGTCCCTGCAGATGCCAAAATAACATCTCTGCCGCTCTGTGCACACACAGCTGGACATGAATCTTCCCAGCCTGACAGCAGCATCTGCTTTCAGCTTCACAGATGTGAATTACAACAGGAACTCCCTTCTCTGGAAGTCCAAACACAAGAAGTTAATATGGTCCCAGTGCCGAGCATACAGCCCATGGTAAGGAGGGACCCACAAGTGCAGTTAGAAAGTTCCTTCCTCACCCCCAGCCACATTTAATCCACCCTTTATTCCTAAGCAGCAGCATGGTTGAAAAAAATCAATATGTGTAATTCAAATGCTGTAATTTGTAAGTAAGTAATACAGAACTGCTCCTTTTCTCCAATACAGCTAAAAATCAGTGTTTCACTCAGGAAGTGCCTCTCCTCGGCCACCACAGCCCTGCAGAAAGGCTGCAGGCCTACTCATGTCCACCAGACCAAGACTATCTCCGCGGTGGCAGGACAGCCCCATCACGTGGGCACCGCTCTCCCGTGGAGAGGCACTGCTGCGTTTCTGTGCTGACCTGCAGTTTGAAACTCCTAGGTGCCATCCATCCCTCCCAGCCCTGCAAGAAGCAGGTGGCACTGCAAACCCCCCAGAACATCATGCTGCTCAGACTGTTCAAGCCCAGAGTATACCAGACTGTAGAGTCATACAGACCCATCCCAGTACTGGGTCCAGTCCTCTTCAATATATTCATCAATGACCTGGACGAAGGGATGGAATGTACCCTCAGCAAGTTTGCTGATGACACAACACTGGGAGGGGTGGCTGACACACCAGAAGGCTGTGCTGCCATCCAGAGAGACCTGGACAGGCTGGAGAGCTGGGCAGAGAGGAACCTGATGAACGTCAATAAAGGCAAGTGCAGGGTGCTGCACCTGGGGAGAAATAACCCCCTGCACCAGGACAGGTTGGGGGTGACCTGCTGGAGAGCAGCTCTGAGGAGAAAGACCTGGGAGTCCTGGTGGACAACAGGATGCCCATGAGCCAGCAATGGGCCCTTGTGGCCAAGAAGGCCAATGGCATCCTGGGGGGCATCAGGAAGAGTGTGACCAGCAGGTGGAGGGAGGTCATCCTGCCCCTCTGCTCTGCCCTGGGGAGGCCCCATCTGGAGCACTGGGACCAGTTCTGGGCTCCCCAGTTCCAGAAGGACAGGGAACTGCTGGAGAGGGGACAGCAGAGGCTACAAAGATGATGAGGGGCCTGGAGCATCTCCCTTACGAGGAGAGGCTGAGGGACTTGGGTCTTTTGACTCTGGAGAAGAGAAGGCTGAGGGGGGATCTGATCAATGCCTATAAATACTTAAAGGGTGGGTGTCAAGAGGATGGGGCTGGTCTTTTTTCAGTGGTGCCCAGGGACAGGACAAGAGGAAATGGGCACAAACTTGAATGTAGGAAATTCCTCCTAAACATGAGGAGGAATTTCTTTCCTCTGAGGGTGGCAGAGCCCTGGAAGAGGCTGCCCAGGGAGGTGGTGGAGTCTCCTTCTCTGGAGACATTCAAACCTGCCTGCACACGTTCCTGTGCAACCTGCTCTGGGTGGCCCTGCTCTGGCAGTGGGTTGAAGGAGATGATCTCCAGAGGTCCCTTCCAACCCCATGTGATTCTGTGATCTCTTGCCTCCACTGCTCTTCAACACCAGCACATCTCCCAGAGCATGCATATATTTGTATGCATTTTGTTCTTCACAAAGCCTAATAACCTCACTAAGAGAATTGTGCCCGCTCCAAAGACACAGGTCAGCAAAGCCCCATGCCTCTGGGAGCTGACTCCAACTCCACCCAGCGAAAATCATCCCAGCCTCCAAGGCTGTCCTTAATACCATCACTGCTGCAAAGTCTACCAGACCTCCAGTTTGGCCCATTTCAGCTGGGCATAGTAACTGACCCATCCCTTCCATGGGTCCACAACCCTCAGCAGGCCCATGTTTAGTTACTTTACTTCATCTCCAGCACCCCTCTGCCTCCCTGTCCTCACAGTCCTCCACCATAAATCTTTCTCATTTCTCACAAACGCTTATGCCAAGTGAGCTTGATGTACTGTCTCAAAACTTCGTCAAGCCTCGTACAGGCAGAGCCAACTTTTTAAGGAAGATTCACTTTTCATTCTTCATAGTCTTAAAGCCATGCAACATGTTGAGTCTGTGCTGTAACCTCCTGTTTATTGCGGAACCTGTAACAGCCTAATTTGGATTAATTTAATGTATGGCTTCTACCCAACCCTGGAGAACCTCTGGCTGCCCTCGCACTTCTGTGTAAACATCAACCAGATCCAGGCAGGAGGCTCTAGGTACAGAAGACAAAACTTTCTGCCTCAGAGCTTTGCAGCACAAGCTAGACAAGAAGAATTAAAGCAAGGACACTGCATAAATTATGGTGCTGTGAATTTCGTTGCATGTCTGTGGGAGACTGCGGTGCAGAAGGCTACAGGACAGACCCCATGGTAGATGGCAGGAGCATGTCCTCAAACAGAACCCATGGAGGCCCCTGAGGGTCACACACACTTCGGCTGCTGAGGCCACTCTTCCTCTCCACCACCTTTAGGAGAGGACAACAGGACAGGGGATCCCGGCTCCAGGCAGGCAGTGGCACAGCAATGTAGGCTTGCAAGACAGATAGCTGCCACACCACGGATGGCCAGCTAGCTGAGCACATCCAATCCAGAACTTCACAGCCTGAAAGGGTCTTTTTTGTTATTTTTATGTCAAGCAACAGTATTTTGGACTGTGCTGCTGTACCTTTAACCCTGTGATTTACAACTTTTCAAGCCAGCAGGGTCACCTGCTCTGCAGCAGCCGGCTCTGGAAGAGCTCTCGCCACCCAGCAAGCCCACCACTATGCCCACCAGCTCAGCCCAGTTCCCCCTACATCCCCTGGGGAGCCTGTTTCCTTGCCCCTCACTTCCATGCCCAAAGACTTCAGCAGCAGAGACCTCACCACCACCTCCACGCAGGGCGGGCAGTACCAGGATGTCCTCCCTTCACCAACCATCTCCCGAACAGCTCACCCAGACCAGAGACAACAGCAAAGGCATCTGCGCTTGGGCCACCACTGAGTCTCCAACCCCATTGACCTCTCTTTCCAGAAAAGCTTCCATGACAAGTCAGACAATGCAAAGCTGAGGTCTCACTAGAAGCAAAAGCTTCATTGCCTCTGGCAGGTATTTCATGCCCTGCGCTGTTATTTCTCGCTCTGCTTACAGCAAGTAACAACTTGCCCACAAACGGCCCAATGGCTTAGGGCAAAAAGAGACACCAAACCCAGGGAAGAAAGGCAGTGGGGTCCTATTTCTTCTTTTTAACACAGTAAAACACAGGCAGACCCCCCCTGTTTTGCTCCTAAATGCGCACGCTGCAGGAGCTACGTGAACACAGCTGGATCTAAGGGAAACGTTCTTCCTCACCATGTGCAACAGCAAAGCCAGGCCCTGATTACCGCAGGCACAGAAAAACAATACAGCACATTGAGTAAGGAGAGGAATATCACAATATCGCAGCCAAATTCCAATTTAGCATCAGCACTGGATACACTGGATGCACTGTCCTAAACAAGCAGGTAGCCGATCCTAAACTACTGCCAGATGTGCTGGAGCTTCCCTACCCGCTCAGTCCCCTCCCTCTGAAGGAAGCCTGCAATACATCAGTGTCTCAAGGCAAGTCCTTACAGAAACATCACCTTGTTTCAACTACTTCTGCTGTACAGATGCCTGACAGCAACCTCAGCCTTGCCTCAACCCGGCAAACCTGACTCTGCAGCCTGTTATTTTTATGCCTTGCCCCAAAGTGAGCAGGGCAGCGTAAGGCACCGCTGAAGGCCAAGCATGACCTCACGGATGTTTTGGCAACTGCACTAAGCCAGCAATGTGCCCGTGTGGCCAAGAGGCCAGTGGGATCCTGGGCTGCGTAGGGAAGAGTGTGGCCAGCAGGTCAAGGGAAGTCATTCTCCCCCTCTGCTCTGCACTGGGGAGGCCACAACTGGAATCCTGCCTCCAGTTCTGGGCTCCCCAGTTCAAGAGGGACAGGGAACTGCTGGAGAGAGTCCAGCGAAGGGCAACAGAGATGATGGAGGGATTGGAGCATCTCCCTGATGAGGAAAGGCTGAGAGAGCTGGGGCTCTTGAGCCCGGAGAAGAGAAGGCTGAGGGGAGACCTTATGAATGCTGACAAGGATCTAAAGGGTGGGTTGAAGGAGGATGGAGCCAGACTCTTTTCAGTGGTTCCCAGTGACAGGACGAGGGGCAACGGGCACAAGCTGGACCATGGGAAGTTCCACTCCAATGTGAGGAAGAACTTCTTTGGGGTGAGGGTGGCAGAGCCCTGGCAGAGGCTGCCCAGGGAGGGTGTGGAGTCCCCTTCTCTGGAGATCTTCAAGCCCCACCTGGATGCTCCTGAGTGATGTGCTCTGGGCAACCCTGCTTTGGCAGGGGAGTTGGACTGGATGATCTCTAGAGGTCCCTTCCAACTCCGACAGCTCCCTGATGCCATGATTTTCCTAGCAGCGCTGGGTTTCACTAGGAGCACAGTGACTTTTCAGGACAGCACATCAAACAGTTTCTCTTCACGGAAACACAACAGGGCAAGACATTTCTTGTGAGAAATTCACACACCAGCCACGACTTTTGTTCATCATATCTCCACGGTACTTTCATTGATGAGTTAATAAATTATCATTTATATCAAAGGCAAGATTTCCAGCTGGAGGTTATTTACTTCCACCTCAATCACAGCAGCTCTGGCAGGCTAGCTCAAGACACAGACCACGTACAAACCAAGCAGCAAGTGCTCACATGCTGGGAACTGTTCAAACAGGAGTAATTCAATTTTTTTGTAGTCTCACCCCAGCTAATTTGCCACAAGCTGTCTCTTTTCAGATGCTACACAAAACACAAGAGAAAAACAAAGCTGGATTAAGCCAGCACATTTGCAATCAGTTAATCTACTGAGGGTTCAGGTCAGTTGGTTTTCTACATAAAGCAAATTCATTTTTTTCAGCTTCACAGGGTTAAAGGAACAAAAATTTATTGCAGTAACCAAACATTTCTCACTGGACAAGCATGCAGCAATTACTTAACTAATGCAAACGATTTTCAGTCAGCATGCAAGGAATGTATGGAATAATTGCAGGGCACTCTCTTCCACTGGCATTTTACAAGTACTTTTTAGGTAGCTATGGAGACGTTACAGCCTTTTCCATTTTGCTGTCATAATTAGACAGCTATTGACTTCTTTGCAAAATTCCTTGGAAGAGTGGGAAAGAAAGGAGGAGTTTTAAGTACCACAAGGTCTCAGAGCAAGAAGCTGAAGAAAAGGGGACCATATTTCAGTTGGAGACAGCAGCATAGTGGCTCCTTGCAGGAGGCAGCCTTGAACTCCAGGTCCTGCTTTAGCACTTCTGAAAGGAAGGAGATAGATACCACTATACAGCACACAGGCGACAGAGGGACAGCCTCCCAACCAGGTTCAAAAGGAAAACCATTTCTAGCCACCACTGCCATCACCCTGCACAAAAGGAGGCACTCTCTGACCAAGTGCCTACTGCAGTCACAGAGCTCTCTGGAGATGTGGTGGGGTTCTATCCTTGCAATCATCCCGCTGGGCTGCAAGATGTCCCCTGTCCACCCAAGCAGTTCATGTGGAAGCCTCATCCCACTTTGCTCCGTCACAGAGCTCTCTGGAGATGTGGTGGAGTTCTATCCTTGCAATCATCCCACTGGGCTGCAAGATGTCCCCTGTCCATCCAAGCAGTTCATGTGGAAGCCTCATCCCACACAGGTCTTGCAGGTAACCAGTGGCTCCTCTCCACCTTCCCTAGGCGTCACAGCCTTGCAACAGGTGACTGTGTGAACAATCCTGCACTTCACTCTCCTTCCGAGAGCAGTTCAAGAGCTTGCCATGAGCTTAGCAAACGCTGGTCCTCAGTGACCCACTCCACCCATGATGCCCAAAACGATCCCAATAGAAACGCCATTTCCCATATTGACACCTCCATGATCAAATGCTTCTGTAGATGCAGACCTAAGACCACACATCAGGACAAACAAGTCTGAAACCCGAGATATCAACCTGGGAAACACTGTGTCCCACTGATAAGGATGTGCAAATAATTATGTATTTAGGTCCCATTCAGAAACTCCCCCAGTAATGAGAACAACAGATCAAGCCCGTAACAGATTTTTCCCTTTGGACAAAACAGAAAGGAAGGCATGTTTGATCAAAGCATTTTTCTTAAATTCACCTTAGACCCAGTCACAACAACGGAGCCAGAACCTGCAGAATTATCTCTACCACCAAGCTGCAGGAAGTTTACCAGCACCACCCCTGAAAACAAATGTCAGTCTTTTTATCTCCACATTGCAGTTAAAGACTCCCTGCTGTTCACCAAAAGGACGCTCTCGAGCAATGCCACGGAGGGAGAGCAAGCAAGATGCTGCCACCACCAAAGCACCTACGACCTGTACTGCTCCTTTCACCTAACACCCATCCATCTACGCAACTGCATCATCAATGCTGCTTCGTTAATTCATGTGATGGCTTGAAAGGAGGGGAGGATTAATCATCCTTTAAGCTCCCCGAGAAGCTGGGTGAGGAGTGTCATTACCACCCTTGGGGCATATGGGTGCCACCAGCAACCATGGGTGGAAGCGCTTGGTCTAGACAGCACACAGACACTTTCACCTCTCCCAGGGATGGTCAGACCAGCCCACTTTCCCAATGCCCTGGTCACAGCTTTGCCAGGTACTTCTGCAAATGGCGCTACTAGCTGGTGGCCACCTAACCATGGTGCCCACCAACGCAGGGCTACACCAGGAGTGGGGGAAGCCAGCCAGAGGGGAAACACCACAGGGCAGCCCCAGGACTCATCCTATCCCACAGCTGGCCACTCCCAGATGTTTCTGCCACCCCAACATGGCCAGCATCATCCCAGTTTCACAGCAAGCAGTACCACAAATGCGGTCGCACGTGCCACCAGGCGTCAGAGGCACACCACGCAACCGCAGCATCCCAGCGCCATGGGGCACAACCCAGATTTGGCCACTCTGCCACAAGGCATGGCATGCCTTCCCCCTGGGGTGCTGGGGCAGGATGGGGGCACATCCACACCCCCAGCCCAGCAGCAGTCCTCCTGCTCACTCACAGTACAGAGCCACACTCCACACATCTCCATGATGTCCTTCACCGAAATGAGCTCCAGCCTTCCTGAGCAAGGGTGTCAAGAAGAGACACGCGTGGCTCCACGGTGTCCAAATTCCCACCACATCCTGAGGAAGCCCCTGAAAATACATTCCTGTGCCAGTGCCTTAAGAGATTGCAGTGGTCCTGCCCAGCACTACACAGGAGGTCCAACACCAGCTCCAAGATGAGTGAGGAACCCTCCAAGAGGCTACTTCTGGTTAGGACCTGTCAATTACATGCTTTACATCCACGGGAAGGTATAGACCAAGGTAAGCCACTATATGCTCTTTTTGGAGGAG
>NW_015091069.1:298210-311067 GCF_001431845.1 Calidris pugnax
GAGTGTGGCCAGGAGGTGGAGGGAGGTCATTCTCCCCCTCTGCTCTGCACTGGGGAGGCCACAACTGGAATCCTGCCTCCAGTTCTGGGCTCCCCAGTTCAAGAGGGACAGGGAACTGCTGGAGAGAGTCCAGCGAAGGGCAACAGAGATGATGGAGGGATTGGAGCATCTCCCTGATGAGGAAAGGCTGAGAGAGCTGGGGCTCTTGAGCCCGGAGAAGAGAAGGCTGAGGGGAGACCTTATGAATGCTGACAAGGATCTAAAGGGTGGGTTGAAGGAGGATGGAGCCAGACTCTTTTCAGTGGTTCCCAGTGACAGGACGAGGGGCAACGGGCACAAGCTGGACCATGGGAAGTTCCACTCCAATGTGAGGAAGAACTTCTTTGGGGTGAGGGTGGCAGAGCCCTGGCAGAGGCTGCCCAGGGAGGGTGTGGAGTCCCCTTCTCTGGAGATCTTCAAGCCCCACCTGGATGCTCCTGAGTGATGTGCTCTGGGCAACCCTGCTTTGGCAGGGGAGTTGGACTGGATGATCTCTAGAGGTCCCTTCCAACTCCGACAGCTCCCTGATGCCATGATTTTCCTAGCAGCGCTGGGTTTCACTAGGAGCACAGTGACTTTTCAGGACAGCACATCAAACAGTTTCTCTTCACGGAAACACAACAGGGCAAGACATTTCTTGTGAGAAATTCACACACCAGCCACGACTTTTGTTCATCATATCTCCACGGTACTTTCATTGATGAGTTAATAAATTATCATTTATATCAAAGGCAAGATTTCCAGCTGGAGGTTATTTACTTCCACCTCAATCACAGCAGCTCTGGCAGGCTAGCTCAAGACACAGACCACGTACAAACCAAGCAGCAAGTGCTCACATGCTGGGAACTGTTCAAACAGGAGTAATTCAATTTTTTTGTAGTCTCACCCCAGCTAATTTGCCACAAGCTGTCTCTTTTCAGATGCTACACAAAACACAAGAGAAAAACAAAGCTGGATTAAGCCAGCACATTTGCAATCAGTTAATCTACTGAGGGTTCAGGTCAGTTGGTTTTCTACATAAAGCAAATTCATTTTTTTCAGCTTCACAGGGTTAAAGGAACAAAAATTTATTGCAGTAACCAAACATTTCTCACTGGACAAGCATGCAGCAATTACTTAACTAATGCAAACGATTTTCAGTCAGCATGCAAGGAATGTATGGAATAATTGCAGGGCACTCTCTTCCACTGGCATTTTACAAGTACTTTTTAGGTAGCTATGGAGACGTTACAGCCTTTTCCATTTTGCTGTCATAATTAGACAGCTATTGACTTCTTTGCAAAATTCCTTGGAAGAGTGGGAAAGAAAGGAGGAGTTTTAAGTACCACAAGGTCTCAGAGCAAGAAGCTGAAGAAAAGGGGACCATATTTCAGTTGGAGACAGCAGCATAGTGGCTCCTTGCAGGAGGCAGCCTTGAACTCCAGGTCCTGCTTTAGCACTTCTGAAAGGAAGGAGATAGACACCGCTATACAGCACACAGGCGACAGAGGGACAGCCTCCCAACCAGGTTCAAAAGGAAAACCATTTCTAGCCACCACTGCCATCACCCTGCACAAAAGGAGGCACTCTCTGACCAAGTGCCTACTGCAGTTTTGCTCCGTCACAGAGCTCTCTGGAGATGTGGTGGAGTTCTATCCTTGCAATCATCCCACTGGGCTGCAAGATGTCCCCTGTCCATCCAAGCAGTTCATGTGGAAGCCTCATCCCACACAGGCCTTGCAGGTAACCAGTGGCTCCTCTCCACCTTCCCTAGGCGTCACAGCCTTGCAACAGGTGACTGTGTGAACAATCCTGCACTTCACTCTCCTTCCGAGAGCAGTTCAAGAGCTTGCCATGAGCTTAGCAAACGCTGGTCCTCAGTGACCCACTCCACCCATGATGCCCAAAACGATCCCAATAGAAACGCCATTTCCCATATTGACACCTCCATGATCAAACACTTCTGCAGATACAGACCTAAGACCACACATCAGGACAAACAAGTCTGAAACAAGTCTGAAACAAGTCTGATATCAACCTGGGAAACACTGTGTCCCACTGATAAGGATGTGCAAATAATTATGTATTTAGGTGCCATTCAGAAACTCCCCCAGTAATGAGAACAACAGATCAAGCCCGTAACAGATTTTTCCCTTTGGACAAAACAGAAAGGAAGGCATGTTTGATCAAAGCATTTTTCTTAAATTCACCTTAGACCCAGTCACAACAACGGAGCCAGAACCTGCAGAATTATCTCTACCACCAAGCTGCAGGAAGTTTACCAGCACCACCCCTGAAAACAAATGTCAGTCTTTTTATCTCCACATTGCAGTTAAAGACTCCCTGCTGTTCACCAAAAGGACGCTCTCGAGCAATGCCACGGAGGGAGAGCAAGCAAGATGCTGCCACCACCAAAGCACCTACGACCTGTACTGCTCCTTTCACCTAACACCCATCCATCTACGCAACTGCATCATCAATGCTGCTTCGTTAATTCATGTGATGGCTTGAAAGGAGGGGAGGATTAATCATCCTTTAAGCTCCCCGAGAAGCTGGGTGAGGAGTGTCATTACCACCCTTGGGGCATATGGGTGCCACCAGCAACCATGGGTGGAAGCGCTTGGTCTAGACAGCACACAGACACTTTCACCTCTCCCAGGGATGGTCAGACCAGCCCACTTTCCCAATGCCCTGGTCACAGCTTTGCCAGGTACTTCTGCAAATGGCGCTACTAGCTGGTGGCCACCTAACCATGGTGCCCACCAACGCAGGGCTACACCAGGAGTGGGGGAAGCCAGCCAGAGGGGAAACACCACAGGGCAGCCCCAGGACTCATCCTATCCCACAGCTGGCCACTCCCAGATGTTTCTGCCACCCCAACATGGCCAGCATCATCCCAGTTTCACAGCAAGCAGTACCACAAATGCGGTCGCACGTGCCACCAGGCGTCAGAGGCACACCACGCAACCGCAGCATCCCAGCGCCATGGGGCACAACCCAGATTTGGCCACTCTGCCACAAGGCATGGCATGCCTTCCCCCTGGGGTGCTGGGGCAGGATGGGGGCACATCCACACCCCCAGCCCAGCAGCAGTCCTCCTGCTCACTCACAGTACAGAGCCACACTCCACACATCTCCATGATGTCCTTCACCGAAATGAGCTCCAGCCTTCCTGAGCAAGGGTGTCAAGAAGAGACACGCGTGGCTCCACGGTGTCCAAATTCCCACCACATCCTGAGGAAGCCCCTGAAAATACATTCCTGTGCCAGTGCCTTAAGAGATTGCAGTGGTCCTGCCCAGCACTACACAGGAGGTCCAACACCAGCTCCAAGATGAGTGAGGAAACCTCCAAGAGGCTACTTCTGGTTAGGACCTGTTAATTACATGATTTACATCCAAGGGAAGGTATAGACCAAGGTAAGCCACTATATGCTCTTTTTGGAGGAGGGAAAAAAACCCCACCCAAACCAAAAAACAAACAAAACACATGAAATATAGAAAAAAAATCCCAGCCTAAGGCAAAAAAAATCTTCTTTATTGAAATAAGAAAAGCCTTTGGCTCTAAGGTTTTTAGAGCCAAGTTAAGCTTAGCCAATAAACATAAATACGCATTTCTGAACCTTCCCCTGATGCTTCCTTTACAAATATAACAAATTAAAAGGGCTGTCACAAGTTAAATGAGTTTCAGTTAAGTGGAGAAAAAAAAAAAGCAGCTGATGGCTCTAAGATCCAACTGACAAGCCTTTTCAGGTCTGCTCTGACCTGAAATCTGCACAATCAAGTTCCCAGAGATTTAAATTAAGAGTAAAGAAAAAGCCTCCTTTGCTTAATCCTGTTTCGGAAGCACGACAGAGGACACTGCAACAAAGCCAGCACTGGACCCACCAGGAGGCATCTAGCCACCATATGCCTTTCCTGGAGACTGGTTGCTCAACACACTCGCCTCTTCTTGAAAAAGACCTTTGCTCCGCTGCGCGTACAGCTGTGGGCAGAGATTTGGAACACTCTGTGTGCCTTGGCTGCTCCAACATGTCCTTGTACCTCTCCTTCTGTGTAAGCCACTAACCCACTGAAATTGTCCATAACACACACCCTGTTCCAGGAGAACAACCGTTTGCACTCACATCTTGAGAGAAGCCACCACGGACGGCTACTTCAGCCTCCAGCTGCAACGTGGAGGTTCACTTTTGCAGCACAGAGAGGACACCCCTCCATGTCACCGCCACAATTTTGGGATGGCCTACACAGCACCAGGCTAGCTGGCATCAGATGGGGTTCATCTTTCTGAAAGGGGGAAGAGGGTGTTACCTCACGAGCTAGCGGGGCCCACTGACAAAGCTTTAAACTGGGGGATATTATCCAGCTAGCCCTTGACAAGCCTAGGGATGATGCCCCAACATCTGTGGGAAGGGTCACTAGCAAAGTCCCTCAACCTGTTGCTCTGAGATGTGCTGGGTACACTGCAGCACACTGGAAGTCTTATGGGGATGAGCCAGGGGGTCCCGAGGCAATAGGAACCGGGGAGTCTCAGATAGAACACCTCAAAGGAAAGCCACCTGAAGAGCAGCACGAAGGAAATGCAGACACTGCAGCCAGCAAGTCAGCTCCATCAGGCACCCAGCTGAAGCACCTTCACCCAAATGCACGTAGCACGGGGAACAAGCAAGAGGAGTTAGAGACATGTGCACACCTCCAGGGCTATGATCTCATTAGCATCACAGAGACATGGTGGGATGGTCCTTACGGTTGGAGTCTTGGAATGGAGGATACAGACTCTTCAGGAAGGACAGGCAGGGGAGACGATGAGGGGGTATTGCCCTCTACATCAGTAGACACTGCAGCCAGGAAGTCAGCTCCATCAGGCACCCAGCTGAAGCACCTTCACCCAAATGCACGTAGCACGGGGAACAAGCAAGAGGAGTTAGAGACATGTGCACACCTCCAGGGCTATGATCTCATTAGCATCACAGAGACATGGTGGGATGGTCCTTATGGTTGGAGTCTTGGAATGGAGGATACAGACTCTTCAGGAAGGACAGGCAGGGGAGACGATGAGGGGGTATTGCCCTCTACATCAGTAACCAGCTGGAGTGCATGGAGCTCCAGCGGAGGGCCACGGAGATGATCAGAGGGCTGGAGCACCTCTCCTATGAAGACAGGCTGAGAGAGTTGGGGTTGTTCAGCCTGGAGAAGAGAAGACTCCAGGGAGACCTTGCAGTGCCTGAAGGGTGCCCACAGGAGAGATGGGGAGGAGCTCTTTATCAGGGAATGTAGCGATAGGATGAGGGGTAATGGTTTTAAACTGAAAGAGGGGAGATTTAGATTATATACTAGAAAGAAATTCTTTGCTGTGAGGGCGGTGAGACACTGGAACAGGTTGCCCAGAGAAGCTGTGGCTGCCCCATCCCTGGAGGGGTTTGGGGCCAGGCTCGATGGGGCTTTGAGTAACCTGGTCTGGTGGGAGGTGTCCCTGCCCAGGGCAGGGGGGTGGAACTCCATGATCTTTAAGGTCCCTTCCAACTCTGACCATTCTGTGATTCTATGGAATTAAATATTGCTCAGATCAAACCCATGCCATGGAAAGACACTGAGGAGCACAGAACAGACAGCCTAAGCACATTTCAGCAAACCCAGCACATCCTCAAAGCATCTGATGTACTGCAAGGACCTCAGATGAAGCTCCGTGCGTGTAGTAACCACTCTACCTGCAGTGTCCCTGGGACCGCAGGTAACCCAGCAGTAAAGCACAGGCCGCAAAAAACTACCACCAACAGCCCACAGCCCATGAGCCATGGTAAGTGCAAGTGTGACTGCAAACTTTAACCTCACCTTACCGCTGAAGATGGAGAAACCAGCTCTGATGTTTCTGCCAAATTCCGTGTTGAGGGGCAAAGGCCAACAAACCAGCCTTCAAGTCACTCACTGGACCACTCTTCTTTACAGCAAGGGAAGACATCGCTATTATAAAGGACCTTCCTTCTGAATTTTAGAACTTAGTCTGAAATCCTCAGGGCTTGCACTGTGTTAGGCTGAACCCCCCCGGCTCGTGAACCCCCACTCACAAAGCTGGGAGAGAACCGAACCAGAAGTCCCATCACCATGCCCACTGGTCTGCACAGCTGCCCCAGCAGCAACAGAAGGCACGGCCCTTCCTCAACTGCAGAACCAGGTGCTGGTTTGGTGAATGCCTGTGCGTTCCTGCTTCTGTCTTTCATAAAAGAGCACTACAGGGGACGGATTTAAAAAATGAGAAGGTTTAGGGGTTGATTGTTTGACAGTTTGTTTGTTTTTACAGTATTAAAGCTATTTTTCTGTTACCAACTAAAAATTGCATACCTTGTACCTCCGTTCACAACCCCTGTGGTGTCCATGAACTATTTGGGGTTATATTCTGCATTCTTACTTAAAATCTGCACTATACTTTTTCCATAGATTTTTATTTCAAAATTGATCAGTCTGAAAAGAGGCATTGAAGAATTGTCATTTCCTCTTATTTTGACACTGTTACAGAGTAAGAAAATAAAGTTGTTCTCCCAAATCTGTCAGATTTGGAGCCACAAGAACTCTTTGATTTAAAATGTGCTGATTCACACTAGTGGTTATCAGATTTTTCTGATCTGAGACATAACTAGACAGCTGTCTTTGGCAGATGCTGCAACAGCCGGCTCAAGTCTCAGCCTTAAGTTTTCCACTAATATTTAGGAAAAAGTCTGTAATGATAAAGATGCAAGCACAAATCAACTTTTGGATCAGTGCACTTGATCTTGGAGCCTGTTGTTCACAGGTGGCACTCAATGAGATTTTATGCATGCAAGAATTACAACACTGTGCCTACTGGAAGTGTGATTACCATCAAGATGTATGCAAATAGCTGCTTAAAGCCACACTTTTTGTTATTTTTATCTTACCTCAAACACCAGGAGCCAGACACTGCTTAAATGGCCTCTGGTCCTGGTTCTTTGACACAATCCACACTGTTTAATGATGCAGAGAGGCAGAAGGGAAAGTGAACATCCTCACCTTTACACAAACTGGAACACAGGTTTCCAGCCCAGTGCTGGACAGGAGATCTAATCTCCCTGCCTAAGTATTCTCATGGGATGGGAGGAAACCGGACTTTTGCATCTCCCAGAGGTTTTAGAAAGATTCAGATTTGCACCATGTGTTTGAAGAAAGAGGAGAACGATTCTGGTCTTCACCAGGGGCCGCTCCTCATGGACATGCAGAAGATCAAACATGCAAGGCATGAGGGTGAGATTGAACAGCAATCCCCCCAGACAGCACCTCTAATGAAGAGCACTCTGATGAATCATTAGCTCTGATAGCCCAGAGGGGCCAAGCACCCAACAGCAAGAGAGCACAGGACTCCCACCCTGGGGACATGTCAGGTTTGTGAGGCCGTACCGCACGGCCTAAGTCCTTTCCAAATTCTCCACCTGTCTCCCCCATTAATGATGAAGATGTCCCCGGCAGGGGCAAGGAGAACAAAGGCTATGGCTAGGACTAGCTGCAAGACCTGTATCTAAATATATTTCCACTGAGGAAAGAAATCAGCTCGTTACATAATTGGTTTATCTTGGCCTTTTGACAGAAACAGAAGTGCAGCCGTTGGAAAGAAGATAAAGCTTTAACCCACCACATTTTCCTCATGTACAGCAGAAGTCACAGAGGAACAAAGTGCTCTGGAAGCTGAAGGATATCAGGAAATCATACGTGCCCATAGCAAGGGCAACGCACACCATGGGCAAGCAATGGTGAATCCAGTGCAACGACTAAACTATTAACAGAAAATTCCAACCTTTCAGCAGAAATAAAGCACTATGTTGGCAGCAACCACCACTAGAAAAATAACAGACAGCCATTATCCTCAGCCTGAGCTGACTCAACACAGAAGTCAATTTTTGAGAGAGGTGGAAAAAAAAAAAGGAGGGAAAAAACGGATGCATCATTCATTCCCTGCATCTCGAGGCCCGGCTGAGCACTCTGGCCAGGCCACCAAGAGCACGGAGAGATCCAAAGCACAGTGTCCACCAGAAACTCACTGAGACAGACACTACAACTTAGCATAATCACAGAATCACAGAATCTTCTAGGTTGGAAGGGACCTTAAAGATCATCTTGTCCAACTGTCAACCTAACTGACAAAAATAGACACCCGCACAACAAACAAGAAGCATCACCATCACTAAACCATACCTCCCAGCACTACATCAACCTGTCTTTTGAACACCTCCAGGGATGGGGCCTCAACCACCTCCCTGGGCAGCCCATTCCAATGGCTGAGAAGCCTTTTGGTGAAAATTTTTTTCCTAATATCCAGCCTGAACCTCCCCTGGCGTAACTTGAGGCCATTTCCTCTCGTCCTGTCGCCTGTGACTTGAGAGACCGACCCCCACCTCTCTACACCCTCCTTTCAGGGAGTTGTAGAGAGCAATAAGGTCTCCCCTCAGCCTCCTCTTCATCAGGCTGAATAACCCCAGCTCCCTCAGCCTCTCCTCATAAGACTTGTGCTCCAGACCCCTCACCATCTGCTAAAGTTGCCTCAAGTAGGAGGCGTGCAACAACTTTAGATAATAATCCCACCACAAGAAAAACACTGTCCTCTGCAAGAAAGACCAGGCGTTAATTCCTGGCTGGATGCTGACTTCTCCAAACATTAGGCAGGAGATGTACTCTCTCAGGAACAACACAACGCCTCTCCTGTGTCCTGCAGAGCTAAACGCTTATAAACTTGCTATCTTCAAAGAGCTATTTGAACAGTTTCATTGATTTCTGAAGCTGCCATGAAACAGCCACCCACTTGCAGATCACCATCCAGTCCAGCAGTCAGCTTTTCAGCAATAACAGCCACTGCCCCACCAAGACACAAGTTCCGTGGTCCCACTCAAGCCAAAAAAGGGCAGCATAAATGCAAAGACTGACAAAGGAAGAGCCTCAGGCACAGCACATTTGCCAAGGAGACACTGCAACACACCAGTTAGTCTCTGGGCACACAGATTTACAATCTGCAGGAGAGGGTGGGAATTTATACTAGATGCTAAATAAAAACTAAATAAACGTCTGGGTATATCCATCTGACCTGCTGGAGAGCACCTCTGAAGAGAAAGACCTGGGAGTCCTGGTGGACAACAGGATGCCCATGAGCCAGCAATGGGCCCTTGTGGCCAAGGGCATCCTGGGGGGCATCAGGAAGAGTGTGACCAGCAGGTAGAGGGAGGTCATCCTGCCCCTCTGCTCTGCCCTGGGGAGGCCCCAGCTGGAGCACTGGGTCCAGTTCTGGGCTCCCCAGTTCCAGAAGGACAGGGAACTGCTGGAGAGGGGACAGCAGAGGCTACAAAGATGAGGAGGGGCCTGGAGCATCTCCCTTATGAGGAGAGGCTGAAGGCCTTGGGTCTTTTGAGTCTGGAGAAGAGAAGGCTGAGGGGGGATCTGACCAATGCCTATAAATACTTAAAGGGTGGGTGTCAAGAGGATGGGGCTGGTCTTTTTTCAGTGGTGCCCAGGGACAGGACAAGAGGAAATGGGCACAAACTTGAATGTAAGAAGTTCCACCTCAACATGAGGAGGAACTTCTTTCCTCCGAGGGTGGCAGAGCCCTGGGAGGTGGTGGAGACTGCTTCTCTGGAGACCTTCCAAACCCACCTGGACACGTTCCTGTGGGACCTGCTCTGGGTGGACCTGCTCTGGCAGGGGGTTGGACTAGATGATCTCCAGAGGTCCCTTCCAACCCCATGTCATTCTGTGAACATGTATAAACACCAACAGTAAACACAAGGCAAGGCAGCCTAGTTTACCTCTCCTGGGCTGGATCCTAAAGCAAAGTCGTTAATGGGATGACTAATGGGATCTCACAATTACAAATGGGGGGGGGGATACTATTCAGCCTAAGCACAGGGAGGCAGTAAGTGGCTTTATTTGTTGATGTATTAAGTGTTTTTATGTATTCTTAATACACAGCTGAATGCACACAAGAGTGAACACAACAAAAGCCATCTGAAAACCTTTCAATAAACCTGTTCTTTGCATTTATAAATTTACAGATGTGGCTCGGCCACAGAAATAGGTCAGATCAAAATTGTACAGCTTTTAAGAAGCGACACAACTTGAGCTCTGCTTTGAAGTCTGAAAATAAGAGAGGTAAGCACGAGGAGGAGCTGCCTCTGGTGTACCAGCCTAACTTACAGGTGGTCAGTAAAGCCCCCGTCCTGCTGCTGAGTTCGCATGTCCATCCTGAGGAAGGTGCTGGTACCCTCTGCCGTGGCCTGTGAATGGTGATATGTAACACCACAAGAATTTCCAGGATGCTCCATTACCTCCCTACATCCTGCCTAATACTTGGACTCTTACTTTCTCTGTTGAAAACTACTGCAAACCATGGGAGTCCTCAGTCACAGACATACTTTTTCTTTTCTTTTTTTTTTTTTTCTGCTCCTCTCACCTCATTGCAGGGCTCTGGGACACATTTTTGGACCATCTGTACCAGATTTGCAATCTGGCCACCCCACCACGCCTCCCCCACCTTCACAGAAAAAACGTAAGGCAAAGCACAACAAAGGAAATCAGTCT
This sequence comes from Calidris pugnax, assembly GCF_001431845.1. Lineage (NCBI taxonomy): Eukaryota > Metazoa > Chordata > Aves > Charadriiformes > Scolopacidae > Calidris > Calidris pugnax. The sequence continues at coordinate 308,795 of NW_015091069.1, forward strand.
GTTATTCAAAGGAGTTTACAGCAATGCCACCTTGTCCCCAGTAAGCCAAAGGTATATTTTGATGTAATCACACCGCTGTCAAGAAAGTGACTAAACCTTCTTTGGTTTTAAACCTCTCCAGGGGAAGGATTTTCACTTCGTTGGAACTACTCCCTGAAACGGTGAAGGGACAGAAACACCACAGAAATCCCATTTGGATGGATTCTAGAGAGACAAAACCTCCTGAAGGACACTACACGGTGCACTCCATAACATGTAGCACTGCCTGTCCTCCGGCCACCCAGACCTGACCGGTGAGCAGGGACCAGACTTCGTCCTCCTCATCACCATCGAGCAACGGAACCAGCCAGGCTGGCAGCACCACGTGGAAACCTCCATCTCCTGGGAATGGCTGTGATTCCAGGAATGTTAACCATTATCCTCACGTTCACGTGGGTCACAAGCAATGTATCCCCTGTACAGGGTACCTGACACTTTGGTCAGGACCCCACTCCCTCCTGCAGCGTGTTTTACACTGCACAGGCAGCGCAACCCAGAACAGAAATAGGACTTGCATCTAAGTAGGGGGGAAAAAAAAAAAAATGATTACATTCACCACAGCTTTCTGCCCCGTGTGGCATCCCTGATTTCAAGGCACTCCATCCCGCATTTCAGGCACAAGCGGAAACGCAACTCACCAGTTTTTTTCAGACCATGGTCCAGCTGCAGACAGATGTGCACAGGACACATCAACTTACATATTCTTCAGCAGAACTTTTAAGCACAGAACCGATCCAGAAAACGGATGAACTCCCCAAAGCTGAGGAAGAGCTTGAACCCAGACCTGTGTGTCTGGACTCGGGGTCCTGCCTTTTATTTCATTTCAAAGAATGCGTACCCAACAGCACCCTGTTCAAAGGCGGCGTGCCTCGAAGCAGGAGCAACGGCTGCAGAAGAGGGAACCTGCTCCGAAGGGCCCCGCTCCACCGCTGCCTTCGGGGAGGAGAGAAACATCAACTTCAGGCTCCCAGCACAGGAACACTGACCTTAACTTGTGACCGACGCGGCACACCACCGACAGCCCTTCTCACCAGCAAACCAAAAAACTCCGCTTCCAGGAGCCGGTCTGTCTGAAGCAGCTTTTTGAGAAACCACCCTAAATCCTACTGTCAAAACTCCCCCGGGACGGGAAATTAGGGAGCACTTTAGCTCTTAATTTCTTACCGAGATGAAGAAGTTAAGAGGCCTTAAACCCTCACTGCATTTGGCACTGAGAATTTAAGGAGATTTCAGTTTTCCCAGTTTCCAGGCTGCCTCCTGAAGTGCCCTGCCTCACCGAGCACGCTGGTTTTCACTGAAACCCGTTCTCATGGATTTTATTATAATTACAAGCCCGCTTCGCCCTTCACAAATGTAAATCCTCGAGCTACAGCTGCTATCTGCGATAGAACCCATAAATCCGGAGTTGGCACATCAAAACATCTTCCTCTCAGATACTCAACCGTGTAAGCACGGAGAATTATTCTCACTCTGGTAAGCTTTTTTTTTTTTTTTTTTTTTTTTTTTTTTTTATTTTTTTAAAAAAAAAAAAAAAAAAAAAAAAAAAAAAAAAAAAAGTTCTAGGAAAAATATTAAACCTTTTTTTTTTTTTTTTTTTTTTGTTTAAATTCTGTTTACTTTTTGGAAGGCAGAGCCGCTGGTGTTGCTCAATCGCGCTGCACTCCCACGGGAGCTCACACACACACACACAGACACACACACACACACACACACAGACACACACTCCCATCTCACTGGAAGCGTTCACCGATTCGGACTTTTCTCCCCCCAGAAATAACCAGAGAGGCATAAAGCACCTTTTCACTGCTACGGCTGCGCCTCGGCCAGGGTGTGGGGCCAGCTCGGCTTTTAGAAGCCACAGACCTAAAAGAAACAGGCTTAGGAGGAATAATTACAGGATGTAAGAACCCCAGGCCTTAAAATCAAAACACGTTTGTTAGTACAAGATAAAACTCCCATCTGAAGTTTCACGGCACTTGTGGCCGGAGCGCCCTACGAAAGCCTAAAACGATTAAACCGGTACCGACCCCTCCTGGAAATTTCCCCAAAAGCTGTGCCAGCTCCAGCGCTTCCACGCGTTACAGAGGGCCGGGGACTCACCACCCGCCGCCCCGGAGAAACCGCTCTGCTCCCGCCTCCGGTGCAAAAGCAGGAGGGGAACGCTCCGACGCGGCCTGAGGACGGCGGGGGGGGGGGGGCGGGGTTTTGGGGGGGGGGGGGGCGGGCCGGGGGGG
>NW_015091069.1:311305-375587 GCF_001431845.1 Calidris pugnax
GCGTGCGGGGTGAAGGGGCGGGCAGGCCCGGCATCCCGCCCCCGGGGCTCCCCGGCCGGTGCGTGGGGGTAGGGGCGGCCGCGGGCTCCCGCCTTCCGTAGGGGGGGGACTGGCCCGTGGTGCCCCCTTGGGCTCCCCGCCCCGCGGGATCCCAACATGGCGCTGCGGGAAGGGGGGGGGCCCGGCCGCCGCTCCCCCGGGAGAAGCAGGCCCGGTCCCGCGGGGGAAGGGGGGACATCGCCCCTCCCGCCCGTCCCCACAGCGCGGGCGGTGGCGGCGGGGGCCGGTGCCCGCCGTCGCAAGAGCCGAGCCATCGCCTCTGGCAAAACGGCTGGGGGCGGTGATTGCCCAAGGCGGACTTTGGGCGGGTTAGAAATGGTTAAACTCCAGAGAATCTTCTTTTAGAGAAGAAATGTGGCTATTCTAGCGGCCACCCCAACCGCTTTCAAGGCTCAGTAGGGTAAGAAAGGATGTCTGGGGACATGGGGACCTCAGGCAGGGGTGTAATAAATATGGCCGTTGTTTGACAAACAGGTGGTAGCGGGGAGGTCGTTAGTTTTAATGAGCAATTAAGTAGTTAGAATGTTTTGCCAATATGAAAAGCGAGACACAAAGGACAGGTGGAGAAGATGAAGATCGAGGAAGAAACGACCCTCACTCAATATGAGGGCCACCAGAAGGCGTGACTATGCATGCTCCAAAGCTGCTTATAATAAATAGGTAAATGAATTATTGGAAATGTAATGAATATGCTAATGTTTTCTTGGAATTACATTGAGTATGTGTACCTGTTGTGTATAAATTTAATTTGACAACAGAAGACTCTGAGGAGACCTCAGAGCAGGCTTCCAATATCTGAAGGGAGCTCTCCCGCGGGGGAAGGGGGGACATCGCCCCTCCCGCCCGTCCCCACAGCGCGGGCGGTGGCGGCGGGGACCGGTGCCCGCCGTCGCAAGAGCCGAGCCATCGCCTCTGGCAAAACGGCTGGGGGCGGTGATTGCCCAAGGCGGACTTTGGGCGGGTTAGAAATGGTTAAACTCCAGAGAATCTTCTTTTAGAGAAGAAATGTGGCTATTCTAGCGGCCACCCCAACCGCTTTCAAGGCTCAGTAGGGTAAGAAAGGATGTCTGGGGACATGGGGACCTCAGGCAGGGGTGTAATAAATATGGCCGTTGTTTGACAAACAGGTGGTAGCGGGGAGGTCGTTAGTTTTAATGAGCAATTAAGTAGTTAGAATGTTTTGCCAATATGAAAAGCGAGACACAAAGGACAGGTGGAGAAGATGAAGATCGAGGAAGAAACGACCCTCACTCAATATGAGGGCCACCAGAAGGCGTGACTATGCATGCTCCAAAGCTGCTTATAATAAATATGTAAATGAATTATTGGAAATGTAATGAATATGCTAATGTTTTCTTGGAATTACATTGAGTATGTGTACCTGTTGTGTATAAATTTAATTTGACAACAGAAGACTCTGAGGAGACCTCAGAGCAGGCTTCCAATATCTGAAGGGAGCTCCGGGAGAGCTGGGGAGGGACTCTGTCAGGGAGTGCAGTGATAGGACAAGGGGGAACGGTTTTAAATGGGGAGAGGGGAGATTTAGATGAGATACCAGAAAGAAATTCTTTGCTGTGAGGGTGGTGAGGCACTGGGACAGGTTGCCCAGAGAAGCTGTGGCTGCCCCATCCCTGGAGGGGTTCAAGGCCAGGCTGGATGGGGCTTGGAGCAACCTGGTCTGGTGGGAGGTGTCCCTGCCCAGGGCAGGGGGGTTGGAACTCAATGATCTTTAAGGTCCCTTCCAACTCTGACCATTCTGTAATTCTATGATTCGGGGTGCACAACCCTGTGCAAAGTACAGAATGCCTGCTTCCAGTAAATTGAGTCTTGGAAAGCTTCACCTGCCGGTTTGTGGTACTGGTGGCCCAAGATATCGCTACTTCAAGAGGGGAGCTACAGGACTAGGGGGCAAGGGGGCTCAGCTTGGTGACCAGGTCTGGCCAACTGACTCTTAATTTTGTTCTGAATTGATCCAAAACTTTTTTTTTTTTTTACTTCAGAGCTCTTCCTCCCACCCCCTCTCCAAAGGCTGGGTTGGACAAACCTCTTAATGCAATGCTTTTGTATGTGGAACAAATGATTTGATTGTGCTGCAGTTCAGGCCATAACTATTAAAAAAAGTGGAAGTTTCCATTTAAAAGGTACGATGGAAGCAAACATTTTGAATTCTCAACAAAAATGGGAAGGTACCATTTGCTGTTAAAGGCAAAGTGGATGCAAAACAGGTTTTTTTCTGGCAAGTGAGTGGCCTGTGGTGTTGGCCGTGCAGCCGTGGTGTGTCTGGGGCTAAGCAGGGGCACCGAGGCTACAGGAAAAGAAATACCTTGTTTTCCTTGGTATCTTTTTAGTATCTATTAGTACTTCTATTGGTATCTATGACTTCTGTTTCAAAACTTTGGTGGCTAACTCTGGGTTCTGACGCTGTAGCATCACTTTCTACAGTTGGATCTTTTTGCCCATTTTCTCTAATCCTCACTGAATCTCCAGGAGAGGTTACCAGCCCAGGGGTGGGTGCCTGCAGCAGGCTGTGGGGCAGGGCTCCTGCACCCAGGGCCCCCTCCCTCCTGACATGGCTGGAGTTGGACTTACCCAATAACAAGCACTTGGAACAAAACATTGATCCCTGCTGAAGCCCAGTATCTACCAGCCTTTGTTTTCTGAACTGACTGTTCTGTTGATTCCCTTTTTTTTACACTTTAATTTTTAATTCAGAAAGTAAAGATTCTTATTAAAGAACCTAATGCAGGAACGCTTCGTTAGTCAGGATGGCATATGAGTGAGATCTCCCTGAAAACAAATCTGAGCTGACAGAACATCTCAAACAACTGTTTGAATTCTTTCATCAAAGAAAATACCTTTGCAAGTTAAGACAAATCTCTGATCAGACTTTCTGGCTTGCTTATCTCCCATCTCCCAAAATAGCTTAGCCCTGTTTGCTCCAGGCTGATTTGCAAAAAAGGGCTGATTTTCCCCACCTTTTGTGAAAACACAGCAGCCTCTGAGAAGGCAAACATCTCTCTTGTCCCTCCCGTGAAGGCCACAGGAGGGTACGACAAGCAAGAATATTTTCCAACATTCTTCACTGCTTGAGGAGATGAAGGGAAAGAGCTGTTCCCTTGCTTTGCAACGGGAACACGTACCATCTCCGTGGTTACAAATCAATAAATAGCATCAAACCTGGTATTTTGAAGCCACAGAAAATGCACTCTTACGTGATCTTCGTTGTGTGGTACTTCAGGTCTTTCCCACGTCCACGGCATGGCACAACTCGGGGTGTGGTTGTTGCAGTTATTTTTCTGCTGGGTCCATGGCATGAACAGACACGCTCCGACCTTCCGAGACCCCTGGCACCAAGTGGGTGGGTGTCTGGGTGTCAGGGGTGAAGGCACGAGCAGGACCATACCTCCTGGTGGGCAGTGAATCTCAGAGGAAGCCCCAGCAATGAGTACCACTCTTATTTAACCTGCCCTGCATCCCTTCCGTGGCTGTGCCTGTGCCCTGCTGTAGAGTTAATAGTGCAGCTTTTAGTGAAGTTATCCTTAATACATTCTCACAAGTGTTAACTATCTCATTTCATACAGTTCAGGTGACTCGCCTTGGTTAACCGGGAGTGTTAATGACTTATAGGGATCCAGATTTCAGCTTCTTCTGGAAGTCACCTGGTTTCAGCAGCACAATGGTCATTAGCCCCATGTCTTAGTATCCAGGCTAGCCCATGGGCAGGGCCCTGAAATACAGTAACAAGCCATGTGCATTACAAACAATTTCCAATTTTTATTTTTTTTTTTTACACTTCAGCACCTTGTTGGGCCCCAGAAGTTTTCCTTTAGACCAAACCCACTCCCCAAGCTACAGCAGCTGAAAGAGCCGAGGGATCTCCTTCCCGAAGGGCAATGATTTCACACCCAGGCTGTGCACGGCTTTTATTTCAGAGCAGCTCAGAAAGTGGATTCTGTGCATCGCTCTCTTTATTCCCAGCCGGGTGTTAACCCTGAAGCTGAGCCAGGGTGTTTTCAGGTCAGGTCTCTGCTCCCGAGTCTCCTGGCACAGTTGTGTCAGCCAGAAGTGTGATAAGATCCTGTGAAGGCAGAGCTGTGCCAGCAGAAGAACCTTGTGCAGATGTAGGTCTAAGCAGAGAAAAACGGTGCTGTTGTCTGAGTAGCTTATTTCGCTGGAGGAAGCGAGAATTCGCTCTCTCAGCAAAAGCAGGGTTTTACTATTAGAAGCTGCATCTGTCTTGGAAATGTTTGCTCTTCTGACCAGCTATTGTAGCTCTGCTGCCAACGCTGTGCTGGCTTTCAGCTACCTGCAGCATCCTGACTGTTAAATACTTAACAGAGCCAAAAACCTCCAGCTTTGGTAAGACACTATGGTCAGGCCTGGGACAAAGTACTGCACAAAGAGTTTCCAGCTGTCAAATCAATAATTTGACCTTCGTCCTCATGTCTAAAATCCCCTCCAATGCCCTTCTAAAAAGGAGAGGGGGAGAGGAGAGATTCAATGTCAAAAGGATCGACTTAATCCACAGCAGCCTAAGCACAAAGCATCCCCAAACTGTGCCCTCCAGAATGGTCAAACTTCTGACCTCAGCTATTCCATCCCTGAGTCTTCCTGCAACCAGGCTTTTGAAACGGGGTGAGAAAAGCCCTGCCCAGGGAACCTACCACTGAGCTGGCAGAGGGGATGCTGCCTTGGCTCTGTTGTGCTAGCCAGACACATTTGCTCAGGGCTGAAAGGCTACGTGTGAGCAGTTTCTCTCCAGAATTTCTAGTTTAAACCCCCCAGAAGGAAGAAAGACATTTAAGAAGTGACCGACCTGCTCCCATGCATGGGGTTGTTTCAGGTGCTCCTAGCCCTCTGAGGTGGGGTTACCTGCAGGTCTGAGAGCCTCCAGCTACAGTATGGGGTCAGTCTGCAGCAGGAGGAGGCAAAGCACGTCACCTTTCCCTTGGAGAGTCTGCACTCTGGGGTTTAGTACTGAAATCCATCTGCGAAGAGTCATCCTGAAGGCTGGATAAATCTGAGTCTCCCAGAGAGTGCTGGAGAGAAGATGCCATTTCATACTTGTGTCGCCCACGCTGTCTTTGGCAAGGTGCTTGGTGTGGGCATTGCAAGCCTGTTGAGATGCCCACTCCTGCGTATTTCATCTGAAACCTTGTGCAATTAGCCCCGGAAAACCAGGACGAAGGAAATTCAAGTTCTTTCTCAAGTGGGCAAGAAAACTTCCCATAAAACTTTACACACCGTGAGGGGGAAAAAGTAATGAGCTGCAGGGACTTCTTCAGCCTCAACACTGAGATGAACATCAGAGACATTGCAGCGTGTATTTGGAAAATATAATAAGGAGAAGTTGCTGCACTTTTTATGTAAAAAGTGAGCAAGAGAAAACCTCCTGGCATGAGGAATGCATGTACACATTCAGTGGCAATAGCTTCACTGTTGAAAATAATAAGGAGAAGTCGCTGCACTTTTTATGTAAAACGTGAGCAAGAGAAAACCTCCTGGCATGAGGAATGCATGTACACATTCAGTGGCAATAGCTTCACTGTTGAAAAGGTTAGCTGCTTCACATGGGCTTTGTCTCCCTGTTATTTTGAAGGATTGCAACCATTAAAAGCGGGAGAGACTGCAGTTTGAAAGTTTTACATTCCAAAATTCCTGCAGACCTACAAAACATTATTTTTCTTTCCCTGGAGGTCTCCCACTCACTAATTTAGCTATTAGTGTACCTTAACTGGGCTGAAATACTCATTAGATTCGTGCACATGCAATTTGCTCACGCACAGCATTCTCTCCATTTCTGTATCAACAGATAATTCTTATACTTAAATTCAGGAGCTGCTTTCTGGTATACTCAGTAAAGATGCCCTTTGGGTACTCTTTACTGAGTGTTTAGCAGTTTAGAGTGTTTAGCTTCAGACACAGGGAAAAATGTTCAAGAACTTAGTGGTGAAGAGCAGTCAGAAAGCAGCATATAGGCAGTGGCACTAACTTTTACTGATGGACTTTAACGTGGAATGAACCAAATAAGCGTATCTCCGCTGAGACACACAGACACAGCTTGGACAATGCAAAGCAAACACCCAAGTCTATGAAGCACTGCAAAACATTATCCCAGAAAAGCAGGCAGGGTGGGTACAGCAGGACATAACGAGCCTCCTAGAAACTCAGTGTGTAGCATCTGCCTAACCTGAAGGAGACTTCTATTCTAGATACAGCCAAACTCATCCCTTCTACAGCTCACGCTGTTAATTGCATAGGACCTCACCACTACCCTTCATCTCTGCCTGGCTGGTGATGACACCCTACACCTAAGCTTCCGTGCCCCCACCACTTTTTTCCTTTAATTTTTTCCCTCAGTTTCTCAGATACTCGCCCAAGCACATCTCTGGGTTAAATTTGTTCTCAGCATCAACTTCTAGGTTGCGCCGTATGGAAGAACTGCTAAATGCAGTCTTTGTATAGTTCTGCTAAAATCAGGCTTACAGGCACACCCAAAAGCCTTTTAGCAGAGCTCTCCAGCAAATAAAGCACTAGTACAGCAATAAAGCGCCTTTAAGAGAACCTCAAGTACTGCACACTACTAGTTTGGAGAAGAGGAGGCTGAGGGGAGACCTCCTTGCCCTCTACAACTCCCTGAAAGGAGGGTGGAGAGAGGTGGGGGTTGGCCTCTTCTCCCAAGGGAATAATGACAGGAGCAGAGGAAATGGTCTGAAGTTGGGGCAGGGGAGGGTTAGATGAGATCTTGGGAAGAATGACTTTCCTGAGAGGGTGGTCAGGCACTGGAACAGCCTGCCCAGGGAGGTGGTGGAGTCACCATCCCTGGAGGGATTTAAGAAATGTGTAGACGTGGCACTTCAGGGCATGCTCTAGTGCCCAAGATTGTTGGGTTGTGCCCGTTTGTGGGGTTTGTTTGTTTCTTTTTGTGGTTGGACTCGATGATCTCAAAGGTCCCTTCCAACCATGAAGATGCTGTGATTCTGATTCTGTGATACTGAAGTTGTTCTCTCCACGGTGCCAATGAAGAAAACAAGGGATCAGGAGGTGAAGGATGTCTCTCAGTTCACAGGGCAATACCGTACGGAGCTCCTGAGCAGACCCCTGGGCATGGAGGTGCGTTTGGACACCGCAGAGCAGCTGAACATCTGCATTCACTGTTCACTGACAGAGCCTCAAGAACGCTGGCAAAAGCAGTCGCGGCGCCGTGCCAGCCCTGCTCCCAGCGCCGCAGATATCTCCATGGGCACTCTGTGGGCATAACTGTAGTGACTTACCCCTGGTCAGGCAATGAGTCAGTGTCAAAGCTCTCTCGGCCAGCTGGCCTCCAGGCTCAGGCTTTAACCGGCCCTCAAGAGAGGAAAACACCACTGGTTCAGATTTCCTTTTTTCCTCTCCCACTGAGAGGACGAGGGGCAATGAGCACAAGTTGGAACATAAGAGGTTCCACTCAAATATGCGGAGAAACTTCTTCACGGTGAGGGTGACAGAGCCCTGGAAGAGGCTGCCCAGGGAGGTTGTGGAGTCCCCTTCTTTGGAGATTTTCAAGACCCGCCTGGATGCTCCTGAGTAACATGCTCTAGCTCTAGGCAATCCTGCTTCAGCAGGGGAGTTGGACTAGATGATCTCTATGGTCCCTTCCAACTCTAGAAATTCAGTGAAATTCAGTGAAATTAGGGCCACAGGGGGAAGGCAACAGTGCCCTGCCTAGAGGTCAAGAGCAGGGACTCCATTGGCTTCCCATTTCCAAGAGCCCAAGACGTGTGCACCTTGTTTTTTCCTGGACTGACTTCTTCGGAAGCGCGTCTTGCTGGTGACTCATTGAGGTGGGAAACGAGGCCAGACTGAGTCATCCCGGGTGTATGCAGGGTGGAAAGGGATGCTTTCCACCAAGGCAAGCACCAAGCAAGCTCATCACTCAAAATTACTTAAATCTTCTGCTCTAGAGAAACAAGAGACAGTAGGCAAAATCTTAAGGGCCGACTAGGGCAGTCACCAAGCTGCCTTACTGTTATCAGTCAGGGTGGTACTTGCCATTCTCCAAGGAAAGTGACAGACAACCATAAAATGGGGATTATTTTATTCTGAAAGAAAGAAGAGAGAAGCATAGAAAATACAGCTCAGAGGGAGCACAAAGAGATGGTGACCATCAATTTAGCTGCTATTGGTCTCCCTCTCTCTCCCCAGAGATTTTATACCTTAGGAATGAGGAGAATAAAGCTTTCATTCATGGAATATACCTATTTTTTTAGGTTAGAAAGAACATCAAAATGATCTTTATTCTCCGCATCACTTGTGAGCCTTGTCTCTTTGTGTTAAGGATTTTTGTGATAAGGAGAAGATGGAGACAAAGGGACTTTAAGTGGGGAGTAAGTCACATCTGAGTTAGTATTGCTGATATGGGCAGTTTATAAATAGAACTTCAGTAAACCTGTATAGCTAAAACTACTTACATTATTTACCTAAACCATATTTACCTAAACCAAACTATTCAAGGCCCATTCGTGAGACAAAAAAAATGGGGAAAAAGTTAAAATCCCAATTCTGCATTCTTGTCGAAAGGTGTGCGGGATGAACTGAATTTCAGTGGTCAGCTGGTTAACAGGAGAAATAGCTACCTCTTCCCATTACAAAAGTGCCAGAATGTCTTACTGAAGTTATTACACAGACAATTTAAATCTAGACGTCAAAATGCCTTTTCAGATTGCATTTATTCAACAACATCTCTATTAAAGCTGGTTTAAATGCTTTAACTTCCACGTGAGATAAAGTGTTGATTTTGACATTTTGAGAGAAACCGAGCAACGTGTTTGAGATGAAGAGATGAATACTTGGGATTTTCATGAAATGAAATATTCCAAGAGCAGCAGCTAAGGAAATGAATATGAAAAATCAGAATATAGATATTGCTAGTTCAGGGGAACGCATGAAAGTGTTTGTCCCCCGTTTAGGCTGCTCAAAGCAGCGCTGAGCAAACAAACAGACAGCACAGAAATACTGCAAGGCTGCTCTCTCTTGCTGAGCTGTACCTTAAGCTGCAAGGCTGCGGGGCTGCTCTCTCTTGCTGAGCTGTACCTTAAAATTCATCTGAGGCATCCCCCTGCCACCACGACTCCTTCACAGGGGCAAGACAGAGGGGCTGGATGCGACGTGGGCTTGTGAACGGTGAGAGGCTAAACACGTGCAAAAGAAAAAGCAAAAGCACAGAAACCAGGCAAGAATAACCAAACAACGTAAGGGTGAACGAACCAAGGTGCGTCTCAGGTGAGATTAATGATGCTCTGAATCTAATCTGGCTGAAGATGGAAGGCACACCTCCCCTGGCAGCTTGGCTTCCCCAAAACACCTGCGGCTGTCACGTCTGGTTGGCTAAACGCCGTTGTGCAAAATGGGTTTACTTAGCCCTGTCAGCTCATTAATGCCCAATTTGCTAATGCACAGGCATAAGGGCTGGGATCCATCATCAGTGGTCCTGTTGTGGCAGTTTTGTCCTTGTGCCAAAAACCTCTGAGAACATCTTTAAAGGGACAGCTCTCCATTCATTCAGGTAACAGAGTGCCGAGAGCTGGAGATGTGTTTCAGTGAGCACAGCTATGTCCATCTTCTATAAAAATGTCTTTGGTTCCTAAAATAAATATTTTTATCTTACAAAATATTTTATCTTAAAACGAGTTTCAAATTTAAGTGATCAAAGTTATTGTCATTTCTTCTTAACATCTGTAGATATCTCTCCTAATCCTGGCTTCAGTAAGCATTTCCAAATAACTTGCTCTCCAGTTCCCCGTACTCAGATGGCTTCTTATATAGCCGCATACAGCACTGCCATCTTTGTACGTAAACCACCTGAAAATTCCAATTAAAATGTCAGGAAGTTCAGCTATGAGACCTTTCGTTCATATACAAAACACGTGCAAGGAACTTTCCAAAGAAGTTTCAATCCATCTTAGGCATCCAAGGAATGATGTTTTCACATTTACGATAAAACAGGAGAGTCAGAAGTAACCATTATCTTTTGGCAAGTGTTCTGCAAACAGAAATGGCCCCTTTAATCTCTGGAAATCAGGACTTCAGACTGCATGATATTTAAAAATCTTGTTTTCTTTTAACGTATATGTATATACTTTTACATATACATAAGTAAGTACTTAAGCTGGATTCATTAATAATTCAATAGCCTACTTAAGACGTTAGCCTATTTAAAATAAGGCATGAAAGTCTTATGCTGGATATTAAAACATAAGTTTAAAATAAAATTTTTAAATGAAAGAAATAAAATTCAAGGTGAAAACCATAAATGTTTGCTGTTAAAGTTTTAAAGAACATAAAATCACTGAACTGATGGAATTACCATCTGAACATCTGGAACAAAAATTGACTGAACTGAACCAGCTTTTGATAAAAGCGATATTTCTACATGTGCAGAAAGAATATTGGAGCTGAACAAGTTGAATAATCTGAAACAGAAATAGCAGTAAGTTCAAAGCTGAAAAACTGGGAACTAAACACCAAAAAGCTTGTGTTCCCCGCTAAGCTGGGAATAAAAGCCAGGAATGAAAGTGGCACCTCTCTTCACGCTCTGAGGGACACTGTGATAAGCAGCAAGCACTTCAACAGCTGCAGATGATCCTTCTAAATCAGGTATGTTTTAATGAAAAATATACTGTGATGAGCTTTGCAGTGCTTCTTCCGCGGAGAGCACGCTCACAAAGGTCTGCACGGCGAAGAAGACTGAAGGGGAGGGAGTTTTTGAACAGTGTCTGTGCACGGAGAGCTGAGCCATGAACCAAGCCAGAGGCCAAGCACACGGAGCACCTTGGGAGCAGTGGGGCTTCCACCTCTGACCACTGGCACTGCGGGGGGACAGCACGTGAATTCTCCATCTTCTCATTCCCGCATGAGAGCACAGAACCACAGGGGGTTGGAAGGGACCTCTGGAGATCATCTCCTCCAACCCCCTGCCAGAGCAGGGCCACCCAGAGCAGGTCCCACAGGAACGTGTCCAGGTGGGGTTTGAATGTCTCCAGAGAAGGAGACTCCACCACCTCCCTGGGCAGCCTCTGCCAGGGCTCTGCCACCCTCAGAGGGAAGATGTTCTCTTCAGTGAGAAACTAAAGCCTTTGTGGTCTCTATGAACACGTGGGGATGGGAACTCTGCAGCTGCCATCAGCACTGTGCTGCATTGTGGGATTACGTCGTCTGTGCATCATTACTTAAGAGTTGAATATTCAGCTATAGAGAAGACAGCTGGGTGGACATTTATGAGACAGGAAATACTATATATAGCATCACAGAACCAGATTCACTTTTAGCACAAAGCTTGTCTTCACATGCCATTTTCTCCAAAACCTTAAAAAGTCAAGTCACAGTAAGAACTCAGACTTACTGTCAATCTAGCGAGGTTTTAATATAAACAGCAATTGCCATAAGGGAAGTGTAGGGCTAATGTGTGCACAAGTTCTTATTTTCTTCAGACAATCACAGGCTCAGCTCTGTATGCTGATTTTCTAGTCAACAGCTGTGTCCCAGCTATTGATTAAACTTTAATTAGTCACACCAAAAAATGGTGTCGCTGCTTGCAAGTGCAGCTTCTCACATGCAACTCAAGTTTGGTTCATCATGCTTCATCTGCTTTTCAAGAAGAGCTACCAACAAAATCAGTACTTCAAGGTTGCAGTGCTCCTCAGCAGAGTCACACAAAATCACAGAATGGTCAGAGTTGGAAGGGACCTTAAAGATCATGGAGTTCCAACCCCCCTGCCCTGGGCAGGGACACCTCCCACCAGACCAGGTTGCTCAAAGCCCCATCCAGCCTGGCCTTGAACCCCTCCAGGGATGGGGCAGCCACAGCTTCTCTGGGCAACCTGTTCCAGGGTCTCACCACCCTCACAGCAAAGAATTTCTTTCTGGTATCTAATCTAAATCTCCCCTCTTCCAATTTCAAACCGTTCCCCCTTGTCCTGTCACTGCACTCCCTGACAAAGAGTCCCTCCCCAGCTCTCATGTAGCTCCCTTCAGATATTGGAAGGCTGCTATGAGGTCTCCTGGAGCCTTCTCTTCTCCAGGCTGAACAACCCCAGCTCTCTCAGCCTGTCCTCATAGGAGAAGTGCTCCATCCCTCTGAGCATCTTCGTGGCCCTCCGCTGGACCCGTTCCAACAGGTCCATGTCCTTCCTGTGTTGAGGACTCCAGAGCTGGACACAGCACTCCAGGTGGGGTCTCACGAGTGCAGGCAAAGAGAGCCAATAGCAGGAGACAACAGACTTCTTGAGGTCTTAAGGTCCAGCCACTCCAGCGTTCTCTGATAATCCCCTTCTTGGTTTCAACCAAGTGGTGGACTATTTCATTAACAAATTGGCAAGAACTTTCCATCCCATCCCCGAGCTATAGCACAAGCTACAACATGGATTTCTTTACCCTGGTATGGCATTAACTATCTACTCTATATGTTATTCAGAAATGCAGCCTGAGCTTGACAATAATTACACCTGGCAATTTTTAACTCTCCATATGTGCTGCTTCCCCAGGAAAACTAGTAGACTGTCACTAATGCCTGGTATCCCTCAGCCTTGTGCAGTTTATGATTGTTCTCACCGTAACAGTAAAGCAATTATTCTCAAAAAAAAAAAAAAGGCCTTTGAAGTGTGGAGTATTTTGAGCCTTGTTTTCACAGGTGTGCAACAGAGACAATGGCATTAAGTGAAGTCCAGAGGTCACCCAGGTTGCACGTAGCAAAGCAGCAAAACTAGACACAGATATCCCAAACACCAGGCAAGATGTTTAAAATGCCTGATTGTGGAACTCTGTACCCTTGTATACGTGATGTAAGGTAGAATAAAAATAGCCATAGAATGTCCTTCTTATTTTCCTTCTCTTTCATGGGTTTAGAAAAATTTCTGCAGCAATAGCTGTCTGAATGCAATCCTTAGTCACAGAATCACAGAATCACAGAATTGTGGTGGTTGGAAGGGACCTCAGAGATCATTGAGTCCAACCACAAAAAAAAAAACCAAAAAAACAAAACAAACAAACAAAAAAACAAACACCACACCACCCACCACCTAAACACACAACAACAACCAAACCAAAAAAGCCATCACCCACCCACTCAGCAGCCCACGACAAACCAATAATCTTGGGCACTAGAGCATGCCCTGAAGAACCATGGCTACACGTTTCTTAAATACCTCCAGGGATGGTGACTCCACCACCTCCCTGGGCAGCCCATTCCAATGCTGGATAACCCTTTCAGTAAAGAAATGTTTCCTAATATCCAACCTGAACTTCCCCTGGCGCAACTTGAAGCCATTACCCCTTGTCCTGACATCTGTAACTTGGGAGAAGAGACCGACCCCCGTGTGTGTCTGAAGAACCTGTCCTAGCTCCTTGTGATGTCGAGGAAAAACTCTCAGTAGCTGTTGTGAACAAATGAAGTTGTATGCACTGTTGTTAAAGCACCGGTGTTCATCCATCTGCCCAGCTATTGCCAAGAAGCAAAGCTACTGCAATCAGGATTATTCACTTGTGCCCTTTACCCAAAAGCACGCGATTTTATGAACAATGCAATTTTGCACAGCAAAAGCTGATGTGCTTTTGCACAACTTTATCATGCCAATGAAAACAGCAAGTAGGTTTTTGACTTTGGCTCTAGATCCTGACTGGTTTTGAAATAAGTATCTGAGGAATCATGGACGCAACAGTTTTCCTCGTTTGTTTTGTTTCGGTCAGCATTTTCTGTTTCCTGCCTGCTGTCATGAGCCCCTGTTACAAGGATCAGCCTTTACCTGGAGGCTCTCAGAACTGAGAATTACAGACAACTCTCACCTACACAGTACGTTCTGACTACAAACTGCAACCTACTAAATTCAGGAGGATCAAAACCTGCGAGTAAGGCCACCTCACGATGAGCGTTATGCACTACAAAACAAATGCGATCACACCTGGTGCCCCGTTATAACCCGGGTTTGCAGACTTGGCAAAGCAGCCAAGGAAACCAAAGGTGGATCTGATGCACCCTCCTAGGCTGGGGAGATATCTCTGCATCCAAGTTGAGGTGTGTGGGGAGAGACAGCACAGTATCAAACAATCTATGGACAAAGATCCATCTTAGCACAGCCTCGGGACAAAGGCATTTGATTTCTATATCCAAGTACCTACCTCTGTAAGAAGACCAACACCCAGGTTCAAGCGATAATGTTTGAAGTTGCACAGTATCTGAATATCCACAAACCTACACCTACACATAACTCTGCTAAGTATTTTCACTCCACTTTCTGACAGTCCTTGGTGAGGAGAAATTTCATTGGTAACATTATTAACCCACATTATTTCAGCATTAGTAACAGATTAAGAAAAAAGACCCCCCCCTTTCCAAAACTACAGGTAAAAAACCCACAGCAATAGATGTTGGTGAACTCCAGACCTGTGCTGTCCTCGCAAGGTTTCGGATTCGATGATCCAATTCCTCTTCTCGGCATTAAGCTCATTTAAGCGACGTAATTCTGCCACAGCACTGACAAATAACCCCAAAATGAAAACCCAGATAATGAGATTCTGTAGATCGAGTTAGCCTCACTGCAGGTTTCTCATTATGCGGACTAGGTAAAAACCTATTTGCATCCTCCTTATTTCAGAAGGCAGATGAGGCGAGACACAGCCCCGAGTCACCTCTGTTAGGCCATACAGTGAGACTGGGGGTAGCACAGGCTGAGGGAGCTGGGGTTGTTCAGCCTGGAGAAGAGGAGGCTCCGGGGAGACCTAATAGCGGCCTTCCAGTACCTGAAGGGGCCTACAGGAAGGCTGGGGAGAACCTGTTTACAAAGGCCTGCAGTGACAGGACGAGGGGCAATGGCTTCAAGCTGGAGGGGAACAGATTTAGACTGGAGATGAGGAGAGGGTTCTTCACTGTGAGGGTGGTGGAGCACTGGAACAGGTTGCCCAGGGAGGTGGTTGAGGCCCCTTCCCTGGAGATATTCAAGGAGAGGCTCGACGAGGCCCTGGGCAACCTGGTCTAGTTGGGGGTGTCCCTGCTGACTGCGGGGGGGTCGGACTAGATGGCCTTTGGAGGTCCCTTCCGGCCTGGACAACTCTATGACTCTATGACATAACACTCTCAAATATGAGAGAGTCAATCTTTCTGAGTGTGTCTCTTTTAATTTGCACTTTTTTTTACACCAAGACTCGTGGGAAACGTGGGTATGTGCAAGTGACTGAAGAGCAGGTATTTTTGAAGAAGGGTGAGAGGGTTAGGCCTTCACTTCTCATGGAAGTAGAGAGATGGCCCCTCACTCCTTTACATACTTTGAAAATCCAAGTCAAGCGAGAGGATTAAACTCACTTCCTTTCCACAGAAAGACTCAAGGAGAGAAACAGGTGTAGTTATAGCATACATTTGATATTGTGAAGCAGAAACAAGACTGAAACAGGATCTAAATATATGGTTGTCCATCCCAGAAGGGACAATGGTAATTCATTTAAAATACAATTATGAAATATACTCTTCTGCGTCTTAGTTTATATTGGCAATTATAACCTTTTTACTGAGGCTGGATTAAGCAAAGAGTTGGCCCATCACTTCTAGCAAAAGTCAAGAAGGAATTTGATCTTACTGCTTAGTCTGCTGCTGAAGTAGAACCTTCTCAGACAGTCATGGTCAAGTCACCTCCAGCTTTTAAGTGGCTTAAATCAAACGTACAGCAGCATTTCTAGCTTTTAGTTTTCCAAAGTGAAACAAATGAAAATGATTTAGCTAGTTCCAATTGCGTGAACTTTTGAAAGCTTGTTTGATCTGAAATGGCTCTTAACTAGCCAACTTGAGATTGCTCAGGTACTGAACTAGATGTTTGTGTATTTCTTTTTTAAAAAATGTGTGAACCCATGTATTCCAGGCAGGGTTTCAGCTGAGATGAGACTTGGATACTCAACCAAATCCCAACCAATAATTTAGTCTTCATTTTCATTTGCATTCAGGTGTACGTAAAGATCTTGCCTATTTGGAAAAAAAAACCAAACAAACAAACTTCAGCAGTGAATGCTCAGTTTTCATCTTGAGATGGATTACAAGTAACAGGGTCATTTCAGGAGATTCTCATTTGCCCTTGCAAACAGCAGTGTGCTCCCTTCCTCAGGCTCCTCCTGGCCCCTTTCCCTTGTTCCCGTAGGGTGGTGCAAGTTTCAACAGACGGGACTGGAAAATGTTTTCATTTCAGTTTCCAGGCTTTAGGAAAGTAAGTTAATTGCTAAAAATACCCAGCAATCATAACAATAGCTACAACATTGAGAACCAATAGGCAAAGCTGAAGGTCTGGAAGTGGTATCCTGAGTTTACAGAAGGGAAGCCACATCTTCTTAGTAAAGTTTGCAGCTATTTGTGTAAGGCTTTGCTTAAGCTAAAGGATGGCTGAATTCACATGTTTATCCTGGCTTTGCTCTTCAGCCAAGTTTCCTATTACCAGAGCAGCAGCTCTGCTCAGCTCGCCATTAACATTTGTCCTGAAGTTTCAGCAAATGCCTCTTGAACTTCAGAGTGTTGTCTGATGCAGGAAGAACGCAGTGATTTGTTGGTGTTTATTGACAGGTATTCTCAAGAAAATGCTATTAATAGCTTTGCTATTAATGTTAATGATCCCGTGCTTTTATTTGAGACATATTTTGACTAGAATTGTTGCACTAAAAATCTTTGGTTTAAATTCTAATTAATTTTTAACTAAAATTTTACAAATATCTCAATATCATTTTGAGGCTGTCAACCTTTGCTAAAAAGTGACTTAATTTTTCTGTCTGTGGCTCTCCCTGTTTTTCTTATTTTCTCTCTTTTTTACGTTCAGTGCAGAATTGCTGTGCTGCCACAAACTTTCACTTCACCACCAACCAAAGAAGCCACCTAATCGGTGGGGTTTAGTTCTAGCTTTTAAACTCCAAGTGCAAATACTTACCAAAACACGTGGCTAATTCTAAACAGAGCTAGTCAAGTGAATAAAGCTACTTACATTAAAATGTCTGTGAGATTAAGCTTTTAGGCTATGTTTACAGCAGACTGAGTAGTGCTTTACAGAGATACCCAAGCTGGATGTGGAGCTAGACGGTGGAAGACGAGCCAATTTGATGAGTCCTACAGGCTTTGCTTGAAAAGTCAATTATTTCTAGGAGTGACTGGTGTGCTGGTGGTGATGTAATGTGCCATCTACAACACGGGCCGTTCAGAAGTAGCCCTGGACTTTCTCAAGACAGTACTGCACAGTGTTATCCCATCATTAATAGTATCAGTAAAGCAGGGATCCTTCTGCAGGACAACGCTACATCATTTAAAAAACCCCAAACAACAGCACCTTTTCATACCATACACTGCTGATATTTTTACAGCACCTATTTATAAACCAATTATGGGTTATGCTATTTTCAGCTAAAAATCAAACACGTATAATAAATTTGAGGCCACTATTTCAAAAATAAAGCTCATTAAATGAACACCTTATTATGTAGAACTCCCCCTGAACAGCTACTGCAGATTTTTAACGGATGATTAAATTTAGCCATCATGAGAGGGACTAATGATAATAAACACATTAAGAAACTGCAACAATTTACTCCTTTTTCTAAACTTTTTATATTAATTTTAAAATGTGAGGTGGACATGCGCATATCTTAGCTGGAATATGACTTGTATTTCCACCAAGACGCTGAAATGCAATTTAAAAACTACTCAGACATAACTCCCAGAGATAGCAGAAACACACTGCAAACTCAGCGGAAATTCTGAAAAACCTTCTTGCTGTTACTTTTATCTATGAAATAAATTCTGTGGAACGTGAACTTTTTTCATTGTTTTGACACAAAGATCTTGCCAAAATGCTGGTTTTGAATATAACTTGTTCTCCAATGTTAGCTGCAGGAAAAAAAAAACAGGAAAAAAAGTACAGCCTGGCTGAAAGAGGATTTATATCCAGCCCCTTTTTCTAGTTGAACTTCAGCTTTAACAGTCACATTGCAATTAGTCTTAATATTGATGTTGGCCGCGCTGAAGCCAGAGGCAAAGAGTCTTACCGATTGCTGTGGAGTCAAGTTTACACTCCATTTTCGCTAATATCAATCAATTACAATGTTCAAGTCCACTAGGGACGCACTAGAAGTCCTACAAATTCTGGTCTGCATTCCTAGTGAAACTCACCTTTCAAAAGAAACAAAACTGCAAAAAGCGAAAAAACCTGTTCCACTCTCTCATGACCCCCGTGGTGAAAACCTTCTTTGCGATATCTCATCTAAACCTACCCTCTTTCAGTTGACAACCCTTACCCCTTGTCCTGTCGCTACACTCCCTGATAAAGAGTTGCTCCCCATCTTTCCTGTAGGTCCCCTTTGGCTACTGGAAGGCTGCTCTAGGGTCTCCCTGGAGCCTTCTCTTCTCCAGGCTGAAAAACCCCAACTCTTTCAGCCTGTTCTCATAGGAGAGGTGCTCCAGCCCTTTGATCACCTTTGTGGCTCTCCTCTGAAATGGCTCCAACAAGTCCATGTCCTTCTTATGTCGGAGGCTCCAGAGCTGGACACAGTTCTCCAGGTGGGCTCTCTCAGGAATGGAGTAGAGGGGCAGAGTCACCTCCCTCGACTTGCTGGCCACGCTTCTTTTGATCCAGCCCAGGATACGGTTGGCTTTTTGGACTGCAGACACACATTCCTGGATCATGTTGAGCTTCTCACCAACCAGCATCCCCAAGTCCTTCTCCTCAGGGCTGTTCTCGGCCGATTTTCTGCCCAGGCTGTATTAGTGCTCGGGATTGCCCCGACCCACCTGCAGCATCTTCCACTTGGCCTTGTTGAACTTCATGAGGTTCACATGGGACCACATCTCAAGCCTGTCCAGGTCCCTCTGGATGACATTCCTTCTCTCCAGCTTGTGAATCACACCACACAGCTTGTTGTCATTGGCAAACTTGCTGAGGGTGCACTCAGTCCCACTGTCCATGTCGCCCACCCGTCACTGGTCACCACGTGGACATAGAGCCATCGACCACAACTCTTTGAATGCGACCATCCAGCCAGTTCCTTATCCACCAAGTGGTCCATCCGTCAAATCCATGTCTCTCCAATTTATAGACAAGGATCTTGTGCGGGAAATGTGTAGATGTTTGTAACTTTTGGAACTTCATTTCTTCTTTTTGCTTAGTGCAGCAGAAAAAAAAGCCTCTGTTCAGTGTCTGGTATTTTCTCTCTGCTAAGGGTATGCCTTGCAATTGATTCACTCCTTGGTACTTTTCTAAAATTATAGCAATCAAGCAAGTCTGTCTTTCATTTCTTTATTCTCCAACCCCCAAATTAAACGTGTGTTCTGTGATCTCTCCACTTCTCATCATACTTTCTTGCTAGACTGATAATATACTGATAACACTGACAACTTCCTTTTTGAGTAGGCTTCCTTTTTGAGTTTGAGTTTGTCCAGGAACTCCTTGTTCATCCATGCATACCTCCTGGCATTTATGCCTGCCTTCCTCTTTGTTGTGATACATCACTCCCGGGCTTGGAGAAGGTGATCCTTGAATATTAACCAACTTTTTTGGGCTGCTCTTCCCTCCATGGCTTTATCTATGGTACTCTATCAAGCAGATCCCTGAAGAGGCCTGGCATTTATGCCTGCCTTCCTCTTTGTTGTGATACATCACTCCCGAGCTTGGAGAAGGTGATCCTTGAATATTAACCAACTTTTTTGGGCTGCTCTTCCCTCCATGGCTTTATCTATGGTACTCTATCAAGCAGATCCCTGAAGAGGCCAAAGTCTGCTCTCCTGAAGTCCAGGGTAATGAGCTTGCTGTGTGCCCTCCTCGCTGCCCTAAGGATCTTGAACTCTCATGGTCACTGCAGCCAAGGCTGCCTTTGAGCTTGACATTCCCCACCAGCCCCTTCTTGTTGTTGAGAACAAGGTCCAGCATAGCACCTCTTCTTGTCAGCTCCTTTATCACTTGGAGAAGGAAGTTATCATCATTCCAGGAACCCCCTGGATTGCCTACAGCCTGCTGTGTTGTCCCTCCAACAGACACTGGGGTGGTTGAAGTCCCACCATGACGACCAGGGCTTATGAACATGAGGCTGCTCCTACGCTGGGACTCCCTGGTCAGGTGGCCTGCAGCAGAGCCCCACTGTAATGTCACATGTCCCTGCCCTCCCTTTAATCCTGACCCCTGATGCATTCCAGGAACCCCCTGGATTGCCTACAGCCTGCTGTGTTGTCCCTCCAACAGACACTGGGGTGGTTGAAGTCCCACCATGACGACCAGGGCTTATGAACATGAGGCTGCTCCTACGCTGGGACTCCCTGGTCAGGTGGCCTGCAGCAGAGCCCCACTGTAATGTCACATGTCCCTGCCCTCCCTTTAATCCTGACCCCTACAGCCTGTGCCTGATTCCCACATTGCTAACTGGAGTTATTTTTCGTCATACAATGGACTGAATTAGGACTTCCAGAACAAGTTCGAAGTTCCATCCTATGTAAAGCTTCCTGCCATAAAATGTCAAATGTAATGTAGGTGATGTAGATGTAGAAGATGTAATTTAGAGTCCAGTGATGTGAATCACTGGACTCGAAATTACATCTTCTACATTTCTTGTTCCAAAAATACCCGAACAACTTGGACGCTGTATTTGAGTGGGACAGTCATCAAAACTGCAACTGTCTCAAATCCATATTTTCAAAGTCTTATTCCCTATTACCCTGGCTTAATGCCTTAGCTTGCTTAAAGAAAGAGAGCAAAACCAGGCTGAAAGCAGCAAGAGGAGGAGTTAGAAATAGTAGCTTGTGGCCCTTCTAAAAAGGATCATGCTTACTGACACAAACAAGCCATTCCAGCAGCACAAGCTCCATTCAGCACTGTGCCCAACCCCCTCCCTCCATATTGATAAGGTGAAGTTCCAAATTATGTTTAGATAATCTGTAGAAATGGGTTTGATTATTCAGGGGCTGCCTGAGAGGCAGCAGCTGCACACTAGCCTAAGCAGGGAAATAATCCACTTGAAAATATTTTCCCCTCGGACTGCTATCAGTAATCCTCTTCACCATTTTTAAAGTTACTAACCCTTGTGCTCATCACCAAATCTAAAGCACCATTAAAGCGATCGTGGTAAGAAAGTTTACCAGACTCAGTAAATACTTGGTTTAAATACAGCAAAGATGGAGACAGAGCACAATCAATCCAGCCCCCCCTGCTTTATCACAAAGGAGCTAACGAGCGCCGTGCCACGGACCCACTACAAGCATTTTAGATTATTTATATAAGTAGTTGTCCTGACTGTCCCTCCCTTTTTTTTTTTTTTTTCCTTTGGTGAAGAATGTGTATTTTTCCTACAACTGTATAACTGTATCTGGAGGATCCTGCCATCTGATCTGTTTATCTGCAAACACCCACAACATTTGAGCACTTCCCACAGCCTTCTGCCATGGGCAAGAACTGCATGTAAGAACTCTGGAGTAATGACCTCTGATTTCTGAGATACTCAACACGTGTTTTTATACTGGAAGCTTCAAGTTCCTTACAGAACTTGCATACAAAATGCCCTCAAGAGTTAACACATGCCACAGGAAACTAAATACATAGTTTGTTTTTTTTTTTTAAAGACTGTCTAGGAGCATGCTGTAAATTACTGTAATAAACCACAAGCAAGACAGCTCTGAAGAACCATATGATTTAAAAAGGAGGTTGCCCTTTTTCTTTTTTTTTTTTTTTAAGAGATTTACCATCTCTCTAATGATAACAAAATCATTATTTGCTACTGTAACTAATTTTTTTTTTTTTTTTTTTTTAAGAGATTTACCATCTCTCTAATGATAACAAAATCATTATTTGCTACTGCAACTATATTTGCCCAGAGGAAAAAAAAAAAGAAAAAAAAAAGAGAGCATTCTGAAAGACCTGGTCAATTGAATGTATATAAAGTATGAGGGTTTAAGAAACCAATTTGCTTATCAACCTATTTTGACAAGAAGGCTCAGGACGGAACCACTCCTGTCAAAGAACTGTTATGAATTCATCATAAATTATTTTGTCTAAATACTAAAGGCCCAGTAATATTATCTTCTCTATGATACAGCCTTAGCTATAAGCAATCTTTGAAGTCAG
The DNA here is from genome assembly GCF_001431845.1 of Calidris pugnax. NCBI lineage: Eukaryota > Metazoa > Chordata > Aves > Charadriiformes > Scolopacidae > Calidris > Calidris pugnax. The sequence goes on from NW_015091069.1 coordinate 333,460, forward strand.
ATTTGTTGTTTAAAAGCATTGTATGTTACCTGAGATACTGCATTGTTCAAAGGTCTGCTGCTCACTTTACAGTCCCTTCTCGAGACGCACTGCTATACTTCACTGTTACTATTAATTATGTTATTTTCTCTCAGTTGTGCCAAAGTTCCTTAAATTTCGTAGGACAGATCACTGATGTCAGGTCATGTACACCTGGGCTCTGCAAATGCTGGGGAAGAAAAGTTTTACCATTTAAACAGGGACAGCATTGTGAGAGCAACCCTCAAGGAAGATCTTTCCCACAAAACGTTTTATGATTTCCAAAGATTGTGTGCTTATTTCTTATTTCTAGAGGTTTTGACATGAAAACCACTGAAGGACAAAAAGTTATATGTTTTAACTGCCCATTTGTGTGAACTTATCCTTTAATAAATCAGGCATGCTGAGATACTTTATTCCCTTTTCTCTCCCATTTAACAAAAGCAATTCATAGAAGCCAACACGATATACACGGCTCTCAGGGCCTTAAATTTTTTTAGTTTTTTTTTTCTTAAATGTAGCAGACTGCTATAGCTTGGCAGCTGTTCCACAGGATATTGAGTAAGACGAGCTCTAGAGACAGGATCGGCACCACTAAACCTGGCTGTTTCCAAGGGACACACAAATTTTTGTCATGTCTCAGGAATTCTGTCTTTTCCTCACCAGGAAGACAGGAAGTTTCTGAAAACAATTAAGCCAGGAGCAACCCAGAAAATTTAGTCATGACAGCCATCTGTCACGGTAAAGGGGACCTGTATGAACCTTCTAGAAATGAGGTACACACAGGACACACCACAGCAGCAGAAGCTGTATTTCAGCAGCACATTCACCACCCTACTTGCCTTTTCCCTGGATCCTCTGATTCTGCTGCTCTGAAACATGGTTTTACATCTTTTAACATGCAAGAACCTATAACCCCAAGTATCCTCTTCACCTCCACACTTGTAGAGAACAAAATAATTCTCATGAGGGATATGGAATCAAATTATCACCTTCAGAGAAGTCCTAAATGGCACAAAGTTTCCAGCTGATGGTTACTTCCTGGAATTCCAGGACATTTTATGAATTTACATGATGTATGTCAAGCTACAAAAAGGCAGCAAAAAACTAAGATAAAGAGGCCAGAAGTCAGGGCTTAGGGAGAAGAAGCATCATTTATGCAAAATAAGTTCTTCATTTCAGTTCAGATCATGAACAGGAACACGCTACTGTCAGCAAGCACTGAAATGACTAATTTGAGTTTTTTGTGCTTGTAAGCCAAATTATCCAATACTCTAAAAAAAAGCATAAGATCCACAGAAAAGTCCAGAACTCCAACGCACCACAAGAAAGAAACATGGACTGAAGCTCTGCTCTGGACCCACACGATAGCACTGAACTGGACTCAACACTCCAAGGGAATCCTAAGAAGCAATTGCACCTAAAAAGGGCACTGAAAGGATCCCTCCTGCCCCCACAACAACTGTAAAATATTGTTACAGGAAAGGCAAAAGTTAAGGTTGAATATATTGACATCTTCATGATTATATGTTACCACCACTGCAAGACACGGTGGTGGTGTGGAGCACGGCAGACCTGCTGCAGCCCACCCAGCAGCTCTCTCCTTCCAATCCCCAGATGGTATTTGTCTCTATCACACTCTTATTCTCTCCTCCTCATTCTGAAAAATTATTCTCTCACGTTTTCCTGCCAAGGCAGGAACTGGTTTCCCAGAGAAGCTGCTGCTCACATCAGGATTCCTCTCCCATCGACGTTTTCTTATCTTTAACTCTCTATGTGCCCGCAGTAACAAATTAGTTAACCCACCTCCAAGTCAAACCTCAAGAAATAATAAGGCTTTTAAGAGCCTGTGGACACCTGCTTTATCACTTACCATACCTACCTGGGGCAAGACTCCATAAGAATTGTATCCATGAACTCTGCTTCTGATCAAACAGGTTCTCTCAGGCACAGCCTGCAGGCACTCTCCTTTCCAGAGCCCCAATTAAGTTGCAACATCTGGGGTTTTTAGCACCTAAAAAATGCACGTTAGTTTGGATTACAGAGTTACCCCGGCTACGGAATAGCACCTTGAGCTACCAAAATCCACATTAATTCCACCTCCCCATTTGTATTTTTAGGGAACAAGCCTGGGATCTGAAAACCAGAGTACTTCATATTTAACTTCAGTATTAGGTAGAATTGTCAGCAGACTAACAGCAGTGCATCAAAAGAACATTTTATTGACCTGATTTAACTGCATCTTCTGATAACCTGCACTATCCCAAGACAAAAACCTGTCCATATCTTATTAGAATTGTATTGTTATACGAACATAAATAAGCACGTACTATCTCAACTGTATTATAAAGTATGTATTAGTTTCAACATAAATATTTACAAGTCACACTTTTACTTGTAAGACTATTTTAAATCAGAAAAATCCACAAATAGTAAAGGGAGAATCTAATAAGTGAAATGTGAGCCACAATATTGATCAATGACTGCAAAAGACTCAAAATCACATTTTTGTTTTTATTTTTTAGGGAAATCCAAGAAGAATCCAAAAATAGTGGTTTGACTCTAGACGGTTATATAAATCTTGTGAAAGAATTAATATACTCCTTCAATAACAACATCTGGACCATTTTCAAACTAATCCAGTTAAAAAAAGAAAGTATGCTGAGGAAAGTCTGTATAATTTTAAGTTATTTATTTACTCTTTTATCTGTGTTATCTACAGTACTTCTTGTTTTATTTAGAATTTATTTTTAGAATAAAATAGAAAAAAGAAAATAGATTTTACAATGGCAAAAACTGAAATTTGCAAGTTTCATTTATACACGTGGAATTCTAGCAATTCTTAGAAAGTACCTGTTTATTTTTTTCACTTTGCTCCATGATATAGCCCAAAATTCATTTTCTGTGAAGAAACAGAAAAGTTTATTCTAATAAAGCTAGAGAACAGATAATTTTGGCCCCATGTCTGTAAAAAAAAAAATTGAATGCAGGAGATCACACGCAAATTAAATGCAAAAAAATCTATAGACTTTAAAAAAAAAAAAAAACCCAAACTTGAATGCAGGAGATCACATGCAAATTAAATGCAAAAAATCGATAGACTTTAAAAAAAAAATAAAAAAAATCAATCCAACAAGCCATTCTAGAAAACCCGGACAAGATGTCACCAAAAAAATTCATCGCTCGCAAAACAATTCATATCTATAAGATACAAAGCTGCTCTGTCAAAGCATAGAAGTCAGAGGATGACAAAATCATGTATATCTTGTCTAAGAGTAGAAATGTGACATCTAGTGGCTACAGCACCTATTTCTTCACACGTTTCAGCCTTGGTAAAAAGGTCTGACCCAGGCTGCCCATTGCTCCCCCTCAGTGTTAACACAAATGCACTAGTGCTTATGGTGGTGCCTGTGTTTGTGTCTGCATTGATAGGCACACGCATCAAATATCTTCAAATGCTTTCTTCTCATTACCCAAATTAATAAAAAAAAAGCCAAAACCGAAAAACGATGCTCCCGTGAAATATATCGGTGCAAAAATTAATACTAGAGATAAAAAGATCTACTCTATATGTTAATCCTATATGGTTCTAATACGACCTATGAAGTGCCACGTTCTTGAGTAATTTGCTGTAACTGCCATACAATTCTTGCAAAGGCTGTCTCCCCAAAGAAGACCATCCAATACAGCATTTACTTACAGACAGCACTATACTACACAAAGATTATAAAAAGTCACCGACTCAAGCAATAGAAAATCAAGATAATCCCTCCAAATATATAAAGATTAAAAAAGATACTGTCGAATTTTAACTTCTTTTTTTTTTTTCTCTAATAGACAGTGCTAGCCTCATTCTGGAACCAAGACAATCTATCCAAACTGCTCTAATTCATAAATAATCTTTGATGAGACCAAAGTGCTTTATTATAGTTATAGCATTACTTTTCTTAGGTTCTATGCACTGCCCCTCTGATAATACTTTACAAATAATACAAAATAGTAATTAAGATTTTGTTGCTCTTTTCTTATACTGTTATCACATTTGCATATTGGACAAATGACTATTTTTCTCAAAACCTTCTCTTCTGATTGTTATGGTGATCTAATTCAAATCCTTCCTGCTAGAATTGTATGCTTTATTTTCACAAAAACTTCGTGCCTGAAAAGGGCAAGGAATCACAAACCGCATCATTTGAGAATTACAATACCTTATTTTACAACCATATTGTGTGCAAATCATCATTTCAATGAAATTTGATAGTTACAAATATCCTTAAACTGTAAGTACAGTAGGTCCTATAGAAAATAACACAGCTAATCAACATTCTACCACTTAAACCAAAGACAATAAATAAAAGTTTAAGTATTAAAACTAAGAAAAAATATTCCTGTACATTGTACAGTATCTTTTGGTTAAAGCTTCTTAACAAAAATATAGCAACGTGTTTTAAGCATTCCAGTTACAGATGGTTGTATATTAAAATTTTAAAGTTTTCCCATCATGAAAAAAATACTACATTTTTCCATAGGTGCAGCAAAAACTCTCTCTCTCTGAATAAGGCTTCAGTCTTTAAAAATATATAGACAGGTAGGTATGAATTCAAATGAAACATTAAAAAATTACATTACAGTACTGAGGATGTATGGTTGTTGTGCATTATGTATTTTACACTCTTTCTTATTAGAGAGCCCATTGTATATCACTGAGTTCAGCTGGATCCCCAAGTCCTCCATCAGCCTCCAAGTAATTCATAAGAGCTGTCATAGCAGTGTCATCATTTTCACATATTGCATCAAAGTCCAGCTGAGAATTACCACCTATAAAATTATTAAAACATTAACGTATGCAGTAAAAAGCATGAAGAATACAGTAACTTTCAAAACATATTTGTTTTTACACAGCACCTTCCTTTGAAATTGAGGCAATCATTTCCACGTAAGTGTTAAAAAAAGAATTAAGTAACAGACAGACATAATGGCTGTCTGCAGATAGCTATAAGGACATGCAGAACTTGATTTAAGAAGACTTAAGTCTTGCCAATTCATTGGAATACTTCCAAGTGCTAGCTAATAAAACTTGTATCCGTGCAGTGACATTCATGTCACTGGGGTAGAAAAACTGCTTTCTACTTCACGGCGCCTTAGTGGGAAACAGAGTCAAGTACCTGAATTCTCCTCTGATGTACTATGCTGGGTGAATGCCTGAAACCTTACAAATTACTACATGTTAGCTCTAGAAATCAACAGCTTGCTATACCCTTGACTTTAACAATAGTAAAGCAAAATGCTTCAGCTCAAGTATCAGTGAAAAATGTCTCCTTGCCTGTCTGGGATAAATGTTGTTGCTTTTTTATATATTTTTTTTATTATTATTTTTTTTTTCAAACTCTTATTTGAGGATTAGTTGTTTCTGGTTTTTTTTTAAATGTCTTTTTTTAATATATATAAAGGGCTCATAACTAAACTGGAAGAGAGATATAGGTTTTAAATAAATAAATAAATGAATAAATCTCTAGTAACTGAAATAAAAGAGGGAGACAGAAAAGTTTCTAAGAGCTGAAATACAGGGTAAGCATCAACATTGCTATTGTTATGCCTTTTATGTTAAAAAAAATACAATGGCATTCTCCTTGTACAAGGCCAGTGCCTGGTTTGAGTTACCCTGTACCCAGACAAACTGCTGCCGTAGGGCATGCTGGAAGGGGGGGAGGAGGAATTTTCTTTCTGAAACATTTTGACTAGCCCTTTGTACTGACTATCTATAGCTTGCAGTTAAGAAAGAGATAAAGTGCTAAAAGGACAATGGTTCACAAATTAACAACCAGTTCCTTTACATTGCACTGAAATTCCTTTTCTTACTCATCTCTCTTTTCTGGAGAGAGAACTAGTAAGTATCTAATTAAAACTGGCATGCAAGAACTTCTGTTACAAGACATTATTTTTTGTCATGAAATTCACTCACTGATCCAATTTTGCTGTTTGCCTTCCAGTGGCAACACATCTGTTTTAAGAGTCCTCTCATCTTCAGACAGACAGACAAATCTCTTTGCAATTTACACATGGTTGAAAAGAGGTGCACTCAAAAATTACACCGTTTCTCAGAAATGTTTTCCCCTGCAGCCCACAAAATATCCACAAGAGAAAGAAATCTTACTGAGGAGAGGCTCATTACTAGGAAATGAAATAGCACCCCGGTTTTGTTCTGAAGTCTCTAGAACTTCTGTTTCCGAAGGACATAACTGAATCAACTCTTTATTTGGAACCTGAAAGAACAAAAGTAGTAAAAGGGACAGAATTAAATTCTAGATTTAGGCACAATGATTACATTACAGAAACACTGGTGTCGAAGTATTAAGAACTAAATAGACTAAATGAAAAATACACATCAACAGGCAGATCTACTGCATTTTAAAAAAATATTTTTAGAGATTCACAATAGCGCTTGACTTGGCTTAAAAGGCATTGCTTACACATCCGTCAAATGTACATCACAGTGATGGCCTCTGCTTTATTGAGGGTCTAACTCAATACTCAGCAAATAAATCCAGCACAACAAATTGTACTGGTCTATATATTTTCCATGTCTAGTATCATAAACTACAAATTCCCAGTCATGCCCTGTTTGTCAATGTTTACACATTCTAGCTAAAAGATAAAAGACCCTCATACCTCCCATGTTCTATATGCATTAAACTATAGGCATTATAAACTTGTATCTTCTCTATTATTTTGCATCTTGTTACCATCATGCTAAAAATCTAAGCAGTTTTAAATTCACTTTTTCAAAATGCAAAACGTCGGCTAGAAACAATAGAGGTGGTAGTCCTCCTAACTCAAACATACCAGGATTTTTTTTTCCCATTTGTTTCATCTAACACACAGATGCAATTTAGCAGGATAGATTTCTCGGGTTGACAGACTTGTGTATATTCTACTAGGAAATTAATCAAGTTGAAATGCTTCACAAAAATATTTTCAAAAACATTTGAGGAACAAATGGGATACCAAAGCACAGAATAAAGAAAAACCTTCAATGAATACAATGATGTTATCCTTATGATGAGATGCTGCATGATTTAGGGTTCAGTACATATAAGTCAACCAATTCTTAGGGAGAAAGACCAGCAGTAAGGCAGGGGAAGAGTGATCATAAAGAAAGGAGGAAGTCAAAACAATCTGTAGGCCAGAAGAATATTGTTAGGAAACGAAAACTGCAATTGTAAGATAAATTGTCTTTCAATGGAAAGAAATTTACATTCAAATAAACGGCGATGAAAAAGTAAATTCTTATTCAGACAGTGCACGATAGACAACATGCAATATACTTCAGTAAAAGATATGTTAGTTATTCCATAGCTAAGGTCAATAACTATGATAGTTATATTTTGCAGTGTTACCAGTGCTACTAGATTAGCAAAACAACATATTTTATCAATTTTTAGAAGATTACTGAAATACCTTCAAAGTAAAAAATTTAAACATTTCAAAACTGAACACACAGCATGGGTTTTTAAAAGGGCCTTCAAGAACATTAATCTTAAAAGTACAAGTGAGAGAAAACAAGAACTGGTATTTTATTTTGGTTGTCAAACTGAACAGGTAGGAACACTTCTACTCTCTGACAGCTATTTAGCAAAAGTTTTAATGCATTTCCAAATCCAGAAGTCCTCATCAAATGAATCACACTCATATTTAGCATACTTGTAGAGCTTCAGCAGAGATCCTAATAACTGAGTGGACACTGCAGTCCCCTCAGCCTCGGGAACAGCCCCTTTAAGGCTTGATCTGATGGTCCCATAAATGAGGCTGGAACTGCTGCTGGTGTCACATCTCTCAAAAGACTTTCATAGCTGCCAAGTAGTTCGCAATATCTTACACATTCTCTTACAAAAACACAAGACAGGGTAATTTGGTTCAAACACAGGCTTTGAGGTATCTGACATTAGCCTTTTACTTTTAGATTTTTACAGGCAGGTGACATACTCACATTGGTGCAGTTTACAGTTAAAGCTGGAGAAGGTGACTTTCTCAAGAGATGTGATGCACTTAACTCCCCAGATGGTGAAGAACGCAACCTAAAATTGTATATGTTTAGTCCATTTACCAAGTCACATTGATCATAAACTGAAAAATAGCCTATGCGTCGCAGAACCCACCAGACCTCCCCAGTGATGAAGCATGAGCTAGCTAATCTGAGACAGTGTTGCCTTCAATTCTCCTAAATTCTCCTGCTCCAAGTTTTGCTAACACAAAAAGCAGAAGAGATCAATAAAGGCAATGGGTCATAATTACTTGAGCACACTTTTATTTTTCTGCTGAATCACCAGCACTGACAGACCAAAGAGTAACAGGTTTCAGAAATATGCACGCTGACACAAATAGGTACATTTCAAATACATATAAAATACAGACAACATAGGGAAGTTCTCCTAAATGGTGAATGGAAAACACCACATCCTTCTAATGGTCCCTCTACTATAATTTTGTTATACGTGTCTCTCCATATTTTCATAACATTCCAACTAAAAGTAAAGACTGCTTGTTCATTACCAGAATTCCTTGAGATACTGCGTGTCCTCCCTCACCAAACACATAACTAACAGTGAAAATTCCTCCTCTTCCTGACTGCTAAAGCACAAGGCTACAGAAGAACTGGGGCACTCTGGATACTTCTGTTTCCGTGGCTTACTCAGACCCGAAATGTGATAAGGGATTGGAGGAAAAATAGAAAATGGGTGAATGAACGGCCTATCTTAAATAAGTCAAGTTATTTGTGTGGAATATTTATTAGTTCCCTATGTTCCAATATCCAGTGCACCATTTGATAAGCAGTACTGCCATTTCTAAAAGCTGGGACACATCCAGACTGAATAGATTTATAGCACTGCTGTAACTAAAACGATCATTACTCAGATGCTAATTCAACTCAGATATGCTTGTGAATAAAGCTGTAGGCATAGTCCTGAAATTTTAAAAAAAGACTTGGTGATGCCTGATGCACAGTGTGAGAACCATCTGTGTCTTACAAGTATTAAAAAAATGCAGAGAGCAGATTCAGGTAGTAAATGTACTCATTCTATTGGATTAAGTCTGTAGTCACAAAGGTATTTGATGAAAAACAGCTGGTGCTAGCCTTTGTTGATCACTCTTGTTTTGATTGCCTCAGTGCGTACAAGATAGTAACTCGATATCATATAAAAGAAAAACGAACAAATAGCATGAAATTCTACTCTTTTTCCTGGAAAGAAATGCAGCATTTTTCTCAGCAACAATTCTGGAGAAGTGAGTACATCTGGGTACAAGCAACTACATCCAAACATCTCCAGAAACATTCAGCCATTACTGATAAGGCCTTCAATGGCCAATTGCTTTTGTGAACACCTCTTCCTCTTACAGAGACAAAACCTAGTTTATTTTCCCCCAAGCTGTAGGATGAATATGATGCCAGAGATTCCAGTTGCATGATGCAACTGCTCCCTTCCATAGCTGGCTTCTTTTCAGAACTGCCCTTCAGTTTACCTTATTCTGCTTGACTTTTCACCTTTTCTGTTATCTGCATAGCAACTTCTTGGGCTATTAGTTTCAGCACAAGTTTATTTCTCCATTTCCAGTGCCCATGGACAACTAAGATTTCAATCTATTAGCTGACAAATATGATGACTGTTTCCAAAGAAAGCAACATAACATTGTTTCATTTAATAAACAGAGTTCAAGATGTGGACGTAACTGGTAGAAACACTAAGTTCAATCAATGACTTGAAGATTAAGGCCACCTGATGCAGTTTCTTGCACTCATCACTGCCAGCACTTCCACAAATACTTGTCCTGAAAAGTAGTTCTTTGAATCCAGAACTCGAATCCAGTTTCATCATTTATTTCTCCTTCACTTTTTAAATTAGAAGCGTGTCGGAACTATCACTGTGATCCTCCTGAAAGATGTTTTGGTAAATCATACAAACTGGGGCAAACATGCTGCTGCCTGAAACTGCTGCTCCATAAAGGAATAAAGCCATGCTTTAATTACATGATGAAATCCAAGACATCTACAAAATTAATCTCTGACAGATAGGGAGGTATGCTTCATGAGCTTCAAGCTCATGATAGGCAGACAAACAGAAAGAAAATTATGCCGGTGTTAATATTATGGAAGCTGAACTTTTTGATAAATAAGCTCAATTTCTGAAAGGTCTGTAGTGGACTATAAAAATCCATTCTTCTTTTGGCATCAGGAAGAATATGAAATAATAAATATTCTTGTGAAATATTCCTATAGATGCCTCAGTCATACCTGCCTCAACTGTACGTCTGAATTCCATTTAAACAGACTAAAAAAAAATAAACCCACTCTTACAAAAAAGATTCCCCCAAACTGGGGAGATTAATTCAGTACCATAATTTCTTCTCCAAATTCCACAATTCTGTCTGTTGTAATGGATTCTTCTGTTTCCTAAGATTAAAACAGATAGACTTTGCTCTCCTGTGACCTGCTGAACTGTCACACAAGAGGAGTAATGGCTTGGTTTATCTTCATACAAGACTCATAGAACTGCCCTCTGTTGCTTAGGAAGATACTGCTCCTGAAACCCTTGCCTCTGTAGCAATATGAAGAGAAAGAGCATTGCTTGTGGTTCTTAAAACACAAATACCAGAACTTTCAAGGGATAGCTTTGAAGAAAACTTTCCCAGGAATGCATTCATTCTTTCATTTTGTTATTCATCTACTTAATAATCTGGTTTCCTTAAGATGATGACACATATGCTCACATGGATGATGACTTTCAGCAAAGGCCAGGTAATGTCAATCAAGAACATCACACTGAGCTGACTGAAGAGTGCAGAACAGAGTCAAATTAAGCTCTGGGTCATGGGTGGATATTATCTTGGGCCATGCCTGGATATTAACTGTTCAGAGATGAGAACTTTTGCCAACTTAATTCAGTCTTCAGAAGGCTATAATAAAAAGTGACTCTCCTTCCCTCTATAGATGGAACTAATGATAGGACTTAACAGTATTATCAAAATGTAACATCCCATCTTTGCTGTTGAGGGTACCAATCCTTTTTTGTTGCCAGTGCTTTTCCTCCTCCTTGCTGGATAATCCCAGCAACCTGCCAACATGCTCAGGGATGGATTTAAACTGTATTTTTTTAAAGTAGCAATCTTTTCATCCCATCACAACTAAAGTGTTTATTTTTTTTTTCTTCCTTTCATTGAAAATGAATGATTTCCTGTGCAGTTTTCCTATTTTACTAAAGGAGGGTGAATTCACTGTTGGGAGGTGATTCCAAAATACTGGAAAGAGAGTAAGAAATATCTATCACTGTCACACATCGCACTCTTAGGTTCTGACCATGGTCTTCACTGTTTCATAAAATTAAATAGTGTCTTCTGATGAACAGAAAGCAGAGAAGACAACCACACTGGGAAGAGGTAATATGTGATCCTGGACTTCAGCATGGATTTACGAAGGGAAAAATCACACTGAACCAATCTGACAGCCTTCTACAAGGAGGTGAACTAGCTCAGTGGATAAGGAGATATCGTTGGATGTTAATTACTTCGAATTTAAGAAAGCTTTTCACACTATTTCCCATAACATCCTCACAAACAAGCTGATATCAGAGTCAGACTACTACTGAAACAGCAGAATCTCACTATGCCATGGCATATCGAGGTATGTACGTATAGATTGGAGGACAAGATGCTGTAGTGTAGCCCTGCAGAAAGAGATCTGGGGTGTTTGTTTGATAGTAAGAGTTGTGACTGAAAACAGACTTTTTCTGTGCACGTGCATCCCAAAGTCCTGGAATCTGCTGGCTCTGAGACTTTTAAAAAAACGTTCTTAGACAACAAATGCTGATACAGTGCAACCTGACACAGAGTAATAACCTTTCCTTCTATAAGTACATCAGGCACCACTGTGGGTGCACAACACAAAAAATAGATAAGGATATCTTCACGTTAAAATGATGCTTCTTCCTTTCAAATTCCTTGGCTATGCTGTGTACCTGCTAAAACTGGTAAGTTTTAAAATTTGAATCTTCTATGGATTCCCACCTGGAATGATGCGAGAGGTTTTTTTTAATCTATGGCTGGGTACTGGGAAGGAATTGTGCTATGACTTTAGTCTAAGGGCAGGATAATCAGGAAAGTGACAACACAGACTAAGAAATCACTCCACTGGGGACTGTTTCAAGGGAAGGTTTCCTAGCAGGGCAATGCTATCAGAAAAATATAAACACTACTCACAAACAACTGATTTTCCATTCCCAAATGGTTTATCTACCTATTTCAACATCATGTGAAGAAGCTGCATTACAGTAATGCTTTTGGAGTCACAGTTAAATAATATTTTCATTAAAAGAGGAAACAGCATGCCCAGAACAAAACTATTTGTCAACACCAGTGACATGTTCTGCCATGCATGAGATTAACATTATGTTACAATTGGCACCTCATAATGCTAACACTCAAACTAAAAAATATTTTATGCATATAACACAACAAAAATGAAACTTGAACAACCCCCACATAATCATGTATAACTCTTCTCTACTATCTTTACTTAAAAGCCTAATGTATGATGTTAAACATTTATTACCTTTGCAATTCTAATATTTCATTTGCAATTTCAGTTCCTATACTTCCAGCACCAAGAACTGTTCCAGAGGACATTCCAGGTACACTTACTAAAGACTGTTTTGCAGCATCTACAATTAAAACAAAAAAAACACAACAAAAAAACCCCTTAAGTTTGTAGCAGTTTCATTACTCAGCAACAAGGATTAATTTTAAAGCAGTTTTTGTTCTATATTTCTAATTTTCAGAAATTAAATTCCTTAAAACACTCACTCACGAGGGATGTTGTTTTCTCATTTGAAATATAAAAGATATCTGATTAATGCATTTGTGAAAATTGCTCATCTCCAGTAATGAAATTAGCTTTAGTCATTACCACTTCCAGTCTGTCTCACAGATAATGCAAGATGCATGAGAAAAAAGCTCTTGATTTTTCACAAACAGAAATCAGTTATTAAAAACAACAATTTCAAAAGCAAAAATAAAAAACCTTCCAGCAAGATGACAGAACAGCACCCTATATTCTCTAGGTAAACTCAGACAGTACTGTTGCATTTCTTCAGAAAACCAGGCAAAATGTGAAGAGGATCTGTGACAGAAGCATAATATCCTATCCACCAAAATCCTAGCTATTGTAGAAGCTGCTAGAAGGAAAACGTATGCTGTAAGTCCTTCTGATCACAGTTATGTGAATAATATGAATTAGGATGCTGTAACTAGAAATTGTCACAAGAGTTAGCTTTAAAAAAATTTAATCCTTCCTTGCACAGTAACCTAGAATAAAAAAAATCCTGGATTTAATAAATCTAAATACGCAAAGATTGATCAGAAGATGCATCTATGGTAACTGTAAGAAGCAACACTTGCCTTCTGCAGGCTGGGAACCATGGGCGACCTGTTCTTCAGCTGACTCATTATGACCTCTGAGATTTAAATTAAAAAAAAAAAATAAAATCAACAAGTTTTTCAAAGGCAAACCTCAGCACATTTATGTTTGATTTCAACAGTACTTTACACAGAGTAGAAACATCCTCAAACTAGTAAAAAAAATGAGATGTTCCTCACATGTTTCAATGTTCAACCCTTTGTAGTGTCGTTTCTGATGCACCAGGTGAAATATTAATTTCCACTTATTCTCCAAATAAAGAAAAAAGGCCAAAATAGTTGCTTGTGTTCCGTAAGAGAAGGTGGTTACCATTTTTGCTCCTAAGAGGGAGACCAGTTAACAAGAACCAACTGCTACAAGGTGGGTCAGGGGCTACCTTCTACCAGCAGTTGCTGCCCACCTTGCCTCCTCTAGACAGCTGCAGATGCCCAGATCTCCAGGGCAGGCAAAGTGGCCTTTGGCTATTGGGCACCATAGATCATCTTAACTGCTCTTCTCTGCCTTCTTGAGGAAAAAGGACACGGGCAAAATAGGTGGGTGATGTTGACTGAAGGTATGAACCAGCTACAGAAGGGGTAAAAGACCCCCTTGACAACTTGGTTTAACAGAAATAAAATCCCCTCTGTCCCCCTCTCAAAAAACCTGTCATTGGCAAAGAGCCTCAGTGTCATCGGAGCAATCCAAATTGCAAGGCACAGAGAATGAAAAAGGAGAATTAAAAACAAAGACTGAAGAATTTAGGCCCCTCCCTTGCAATCAATTTGGAGAGTACCTTTCTGTCCTGCTTTGCATTTCTACGATCTATCAATTATGCTTCTCCCCATTCTGACACATGGTGGGTAGGGTATCACTTAAAACTGGGTCAACTGATACATGCAGTCCTGTAAAGCTCAGAAGGAAAAATAAAGCTAATTTCACATTTCCATTTTTTCAGATCTACTTTTCTTAGAAGATCCTTCCTTTCTTTAATAAGAAACTATTTCACCTCATTTTTTCTACTGGAAACAGCAGTTTTCAGAGTTAAATCCAGAAGTTAAGCCCGAAATAAAAATAACCGGTAAATGCAAAAAAAAATGTTCTTCCAGGTTTTACTCAACTAATTTTGTGCAGTGTTGATATTTTCTAGTCTTTTTCTTCTTAAATAGGTTGCTTTCTGTTAACGGTAACTGCATTTAAGACAAAAATAACATGGGAATTCATACAATGAATTACTTACAATACCACAGTGTTGTTTGATACTATGTACTCCAGTTCTTTGGTCCACGGATTCATGAAACTAAACCACTGACTCTTTAAAGTAACAAAAGTCCCATCTTTTGCTCTAAATTTGTAGGAATTTGTAAATACTTTTTCTTTATTCTGCAACACTAAATAAGAAAGAAAAGTTGCAATTACCATACTTATACTTAGAAAGATAAGTTTCTAAAGTTATACTTTAGAAAGATGAAGTTTTATAGCATCATAAAACCAAAATGTTTTTGCTGGCCAGAAATAAAAATTAAATGCCAAAACAACTGACAGGACAGGGCCCCTGATGAAATCAAACTACACTTTCATCAGTGTTATTAATTTTAAATTAAAGCCCAAGTACTAAGTTTCTGCTAACCACTAGTAGGGAGAATACCGACTTGGTGAACTTTCATAATTGGTGTCTTTAATTACATGATGAGGCACATCTGATCTCCAGGACTCCCTCCTCATTCTTATAAGCGATTGGAGCAGGGGGTTGAAAGAAGCACTAACATTATTCCCTTGCGATTGAAGCACTGCACCAAGAGCCAAGACAAGAGAAGTTTCTCCCTCCTTTTATGACAAGCTTTGTGTGGGCATCTCTTAATGCAGACACAGAAAAGGACAATGCTAACATTAAGTTTATTAACTCTCAGCTTCTGATTTTTTGATTTGTACTGTTTTCACAAAACAGTTAGGTGTAGTTATACGTAGTATGGGAGGACCAATTATTTTGTACCTTCTTTATGTTTTTCAGCTAGATGATTATGATCGTCTTGATGGCAGTACTCGTAACAAGAAGTTCCTAGAAGCTCTTGTGGCAGATATCCTAAAATTGCTGTTGCACTGTTAGAAATAAAAACATAAACTACAGCAGATTCGAACAACTGCAAAGCTTGTTTTCTTCAGTATCAGATAAAGCAGAAAATAAATATTTAAAGAAATAGATGCTTGTGTTCATGTTTAGGAAAGATACAGCATTAGTATAGTTCTAAAACAACAGGAAATATTATTCACTGCAAGTTATCCATTCGCAATGAATGGCAATTCAAAGACAAAATAAGAGTGTTTAAACGTGCAAACCACATGTACACACAAAATATTTATGATCATTGGTCGTCCCATTACCTAATCAGAGTACTGGTCATACATAACGAGTCATTAAAAAAATTTTGTAGTCAAATATTGCTCTGCCTCTTTAAGGAGTAGATTTAAAATGACACTTTTAGCTGAAAGACAAGAGGACAGAAAGCAATAAAAAGCTTCCAGTGACAATAATGAACTTAAAGCAGTAATTCATTCTACACAACAAATAAAAGTCTGCTTTAGGAAGTTCAGAAAATAGGAACTTAGCTTTCACTTCTTATGAAATAATTTGGTACCTCATTTAGATATAACATGTGTGTTCCAAATAGTAAGATTTTAAGAAGAAATAATTTTTGGTTCAGTGTTTATTACTTAAGTCATATGCATAGCTATGAAACTCTAACTTGAGATTTTTCTTTATGAATAAATAAGTACATCAGTGCATATTCCGACATCTCTTGCTAGCTCATCTTTTCCTATAGAACAATACACTTACATTTATACATTGTTTTGTTTGACAAAAAAACAAAGCCCAATTTCTCATAGATTCAGAATGACCTGCTTCCTGTGTAGAGCACCGAGACATTGTATCCTACTGGAGAAATTACAGTTCTGACAGAAAATATTAGGAAATTTAACTACTGATGTTATTTTCATTTTCCCTTCATTAAAGAACAAAACGCTTACCGCTGATCTACATAAACAAATTTTCCATCCATGGCAAATCGTGTAACAAATTCTGTTGCTTTGACTTTTATCTCTCCACTCTTTTGTGGAACAATATAAGGGTGCAACCTCCCAATTGCAACAAGACAGTTAAAGTTACTACCGTCCTTTTCTACATCATTTTCTTCTTCTACTCCCACATCATTAGGAGGCCAATTCTTCATATACCCAGTACAGTGAATGGTACAGTATTTTCTGTGATCTAGTAAAAAGAAATGAAATAAGAAGCAGTTATGGTTCAAAAAGTAAACTGAACTACTTTTTAAAATTCCATTTACCATGAGACCAGCAACTCTATTTTTTGCTTACCTACAACAAAGGTACAAGACTACAGATAATTTTACAGAGTACTTTTTAGTTAACTAAATTTTTTAGTTAATTTTGTACTATTTCATTTTGGCTTACCTGAAGAGAGCGCTTCTAACCCTATGTAAGATTTTGGAAGATAAGTTACAGTTGTTGGCAGTTCAAACACAGACTAACAGAAAAAAAAAGTAAACCAACAGTCTGGTAACACACAGATCACTTTCTCTTTGCATAGTTTCACAGTAAATTTAAATAGACTAGAGAGGCACTCAGTACCTTCCAAATCAATTTACCTTTTGTGAACACGATGATCTTAACATATGCTCACTGCGATAGCTAAATGAATCAGTCAAGAGAACAATCCAAAGAAACTTAGCTCATTTTCTATTTATCTTAGGCTTCTGAATTCCCCAATTTTCTGGGAACAAAAATATTTTAAAAGTCTTAAATTACAGCATCCACTGTCATTTATTCCTATGGCTGGTAAACTCTTTGCTGCCTATATAACATGCAAACACCCACAGAAGCATCAAGGCACAGAGATGACGTAGTGTGTTCGTACAGTAAATGTCTTTCAAAAAATTGACAAAGTATTCTTGATACCTGTCTTCTGAACAAACTATGCTTTACATAGATTTGACTGCACTAACCCTATCAACCACAGAATACATATAACAATGACGTAAAATGAAAAACTGAGTTATCCTACTGTGACTTTGTCACAGTTTCTCTGATTGTCAAGGTGCCCTCCCTCAATACTGCTTTCCTGAGAAACATTTATACAAGTTAAATTCTTATCTCACCATGTTAGTCGGCACATCAAGGGAGACTGAATTTTATTTACTTACAATGACGGACCTATTTTACAATTTACTATATCTCAACAATAACAGGTTACATTGAAATACAAAAGGAAGAGGATTTTTTCATGGTTAAATAATGTCAGCACACATTTGCAAAAAATCAAGGTATTAAATAGAAGCTGGAAATTACATTTTTAGAAAGATCCATTCACGTAAAACTCGACAAGAGTATACTGCTGTACAGGCATACCAAAATATGAACTAAAATAAAATTATCGGAAAAAGAAATGGAATCACCACTGAAAAGTTAACTTTGTCATTAAAAGCAAAAAAAAAGGAAAATTCATAAATTCATACTTTTTTAGTACACACAAAAATTAAATCAGAAAAAAAGTTGGTTTACTTGCTTTTTTTCCTTCAAAACAGTAGATTTCGCAGGCCTTACTCACAGTTCTCTTCAAGACATAAGTTACTTGGTTTCATTTGCAAAAAATCAAGGTAATAAATAAAAGCTGGAAATTACATTTTTAGAAAGATCCATTCACGTAAAACTCTACAAGAGTATACTGCTGTACAGGCATACCAAAATATGAACTAAAATAAAATTATCGGAAAAAGGAATGGAATCACCACTGAAAAGTTAACTTTGTCATTAAAAGCAAAAAAAAAGGAAATTCATAAATTCATACTTTTTTAGTACACACAAAAATTAAATCAGAAAAAAAGTTGGTTTACTTGCTTTTTTTCCTTCAAAACAGTAGATTTCGCAGGCCTTACTCACAGTTCTCTTCAAGACATAAGTTACTTGGTTTCATTCTTTTGATCTGCTCCAGTGCTTCCAAAAATGAGAGACTTCTGAAATTTGACTACAACAGACAACGTGCTCTCAAACAGCCCCCGTAACTCAGGTTCCTCCCTCCCTCTTTTCCAGGAGTGAACAGGGAGGAGGAAGAGTACAATTGTACTGTTTTTCTAAACGTGTCTCTAGTACACATCTGCACTTCTCCACAGCTACTTTGTGAAGTCAGTGAGAACGACAAGGCTCACGCTACTGATTCAGAACTTAAATATACCAACTTTCAAGACAGACAGCCCCCACTTCATCTACACTGTTTTTCTTCATCTACACTACCTTTCTTCTTTGGGTTGGGCAAGCACTCCTTTTCTTCTTTGACTGTGGTCCTACTACATTTTATCCGACAGAAGAAGGAACGTCGAGCACCAGAATTCAGTCGAGCTGGTCCAGCTTGAAAATCTCTGTGTACTTGCAAGCCAGCTTACAAAAAATTAGTAAAGTAGTTAAAAAAAACAAAATCCAAGAATAAAACTTCATAGTACAAGGCCTTTTCTTCATTTTAGCTTCCAGTACATTCTCCTTACTCTTTCGTTTCCTAAATTTTGTCCTAGCAATTAAAAATGAAAAAAGTCTAATAACTTAAACAGGGCAAAGAAAACACGACTGTCACAGAGATTCTAAAATTAAAAAGAATTACCAAATTATTTCTAAACCCTTCTCAATATTTTGAATGGTATTTTAATAAATATGCTTTAAAATTTCAACTTCTATTGCGTACAAAGAAGAACTGCGAAGATTCTTACAAAAGCCAGCTATCAAAGCGATTAGCTGCACAGTACATAATGTTTTCCATATGAGAAATAACTGTAAACAAAATAAGATTTGGTTGAATTAGGATTGACACTTAGCATTTTCAGAGAAGACAGTGATTCTTGATATTGTAGTATTTTATCCCATGTTCGACTACATCAGGTCTTTTGTATTGACAAGACCTATCAAATACAAGAAAAAAGAGTAGTATGCCTGGTAGGAAGAACGTCAGACCACAACTTGGTAAGTGTTTAACAATGCAAATCTCAGTCATTATTATTATCTAAGAAATTATTTTCTGGGCTAGCTTTTAAACTCTAAGTGCATTCTAAGCAGCAGATAAGCCTTCAAATATGTTTGGTTCATAGAAACTGTATCTCAAGCTTCTACATCCATGCACATACGAACACATGAGTGTGTCCTGCATAATAACTAAATTTATTAACGTCTCTTTAAAAAAGCCTTTAACTTTAAAAAAGTTAAACACATTCAAATATGACTTACTTTTCCCATCTATGAGCTTCTCCCTAGGGGAGATATCCGAAGAAGAAAGTTGCTCCTTAACTTTTGCAACATCTTTTGGATGCAAGTAATCAAACAAACTTTGTCCAATTAAACTGGCCTATTTTAAAAAAAAACACAACAAACACCAAAATCCAAAAGATGTTAGAACCACATCGTTTTAGAACAGGACCCCATACATGTTACTTGTATCTCAGAAAAACAACTTTCTACATCATTTGAAAAAAAAATAATAATCAAATACCACAGTTACTCTAAACATCAATATTTTGATTTGCCATTGTTTAATATTATTTTTATAAAAACAGGGTAGTTAAATCTACTACCTCTTTGCAAAATAGCAGATATAGTTGGATATTAAAAAACAGTTCTGTAAAAGTAAATTTTGTATGCATGTACATAATATGATGCCTGATCCTAGCCAAAGAAGTTCATGCACAAAATAAGATTACTCCCACAGATTACTGCGGGCAGGGGTATGGGGGAGGAGAGGTAGGGAAATAGGAAGAAATATTCATGCTGCCTAATGACTGAGATCTAATTTGGCTCAACAAATTGGCACCACTGAGCCAAGAGCTGTCTGGAAGCAGAGGTGAGCTTACTTCTGCACTCCTTACTAGGGGATATTTACAGGAATCTCTCTATTTAGAGGAGAATCCATTCAACCTGCTGACTCTGCTGATCCCAAGTAACCGGTCGGCTGCGCTACTGTAGGCAGCACTATTTTCTTTTGAAACAGGAAGGAATTCTCAGAAGTGGGCTAGTTTTGGTTTTTTCATTGCTTACCTTCACCACAGCAGGTCAAATCAAGGAGCAGAAAGGAGGTGTGTTTACAAGCAGTACTCTAGATGCAAACTGCAACTCAGTTTGGCCCCACACCACTTGCTATGTTATCACTGCGTACGTAACGGGGAGCACTTCTCCAATAAGGCAGAGTCAAAAATGGGCTTAATGAAAAGCTTTTAAGAAAGCAGGATAAACATACAGCCACTTTCATTTCCCTCACCCACACCTAACCCTAATGCAAAGGGAAAATGCCACTGAGAAGGCTAAAAGCAGACTTGTTAAAATACATAGGTGTAACAGATTAGGCTGCAGAATGGGATTAATAACCTAGAATAATTCCCAACGGAGCTAATAAATGCATGGGTTGGCAGTCATGGTCTCTGAACCTCTTTGGCTGGAATAGCAAAGATCTTATGTGTCTGCAAGTAGGTATACCTGATGTGAGACACTTCTTAGTCCTTAAGTAAATTCAGTGCAGAAGGTGTTTTTTTAAAAAAATAAATCTGCTTTATGTTTGTTCCCATAAGATGATTCATTTCACTTCAATTTAAAAAGATACACTTTTGGGTTTTTTTTTTAAAATAATAAAAAGTTTTAGAAAACAAGAGTCCAGATTGGTTACCCTTCCATTTTGAAGAAAATGAACATAGCACAAACAGTTTCAAAGTTATAAAAGTAGACAGATGGAAGCACTAACTGTTTTAGCCTCTGCTTTTGGAACAGAAGTTATAGATACTTAGAATCATAGACTGGTTTGTGTTGGAAGGGACCTTGAAGATCACCTTCTTCCAACCCCCCTGCCCTGGGCAGGGACACCTCCCACCAGACCAGGTTGCTCCAAGCCCCATCCAGCCTGGCCTTGAACCCCTCCAGGGATGGGGCAGCCACAGCTTCTCTGGGCAACCCGTTCCAACATGAACAAGTTATTGTGCTTTGATTATATGTGTTAATTGTCCATGCTGTTAAATACCAACTAATGGAAAGTACTCACATTTTTCGTATTTCCCTTATCCTATCGGTTAAGCTAAGTCACACTATATAATTTTGCTTCAAGTTAAGAGTATAAACACTGAGAGTTATTGTGGATGCAGTGTTATTTAGTGCATCTGAGCACAAAGGCATTACAAGGAAAGCTTTAATTAAATTCTGCTACTGAACTACCAATTTTCCTTGGCCTAAAAAAAAAAACAACCCCAAATCGCTTCACTATTTAAAAGAAAATCCCTTGGAAATAGAAATTAGGACATCTTCAAATTATCCCTTCCTCTCTGACTAGCAGTTTTTTTAAGGATGATCAACAGAAATCCAGGAACACTGACTGTACTTGCAAATATTTTGCTCCAGGATATTAAGCTGTATGCTGAAGGAGGTTAAATCAAAGTCATTCCAAGAAATGATACACAAGGAGTGTTTTCCAGTAATATACAACAAAATGGAAAAGTTTGAACATTTCTAAGAAAATGCAAGTTAAAAGCAAACCAAGAAACTCAGTTATAACCACCTGATCATAATTAAGTATTTTGCAAACTGATTCTGAGACAAACAGAATTTTTCCTCTGTTGCATCCAACCACAAATAGGAACCCATCTGCAGCCTGAAAATAGAAAGATACTGTCTTTAGAAACATACAATTAATATATAAAATGAATATCGATGACTACAAGGAAGCACACTTTTAAACCTGATTTTTAAAATTAAATAAGTTATAAATCACACCAAAGAGCAATTAAGATTAAAAGGACCAAATCAGACCTTCAACTACAGACAATAAAGTTTCTTAAACACAGCTTTGGGCAAACAGGTGGCCAGCTGCAAAACAGCTTAACTTGGGAGTCATCTTGCAGATCTTGGTGAAGTCTGTTATTGCAGCGAAGGAAAAAGAAAATAGTTGCAAAAGAGAAAAGGTAAACAGGTGTGGGTATATGATGAAGTGGAAAAACAAAAAGAAAGATTTTTTTTTTTTAACGTATTATTTCCGCATCTTTTTCAAAGTAGATCTCTAACAATTTAAATGGAGAGCAAACAATTGCAAGTGTATTTATGTGTAATTGAAAGCATTCTCTATACTTGCATGCAGACTTCAATACCAACACAAAAAAATAGCTATTAAATACAAAGACTATATATAGATTTATTATCTCTTTAAGAGCTGCTGCCTGCCTTGCTAACAAATCATCTTCTATACCCCTTTATGAAAAAGCCTACATAGTGTAAAGTGTTTATAAACCAGTACTTAGCAAGTACATCAAAGCATTTGCTTGGAGAAAAAGGTGGGAAAAAAAGCACCCTCCAACTAAAAACTCAAGTTAATGACAAGCTTTAATGAGAACATCATTTACCTGAGAGTTTCCTTCTACTTACCCTAAGGATTAACTGTCGGAGCTCGTCATCCTTTAAAAATGAAGGTTTATACCGGACTTCTGTATAGGAGCTAGTGGAACCTGGAAAATAGATTATTTGTAGATATTATGTCAAAAGTTATATTTTAAATTTACTTTCAATAGTTATATTTGTTTGTTACTTTATAAATTTTCTTTGCAACCCCAAGAGCTGAATAATAAAAAGTCTAAATTCTAATAACACTAAAAATAAAAAACCTAATAAACATATGCTGGTAATAAATGTGGGCACACAACCGGTTTTTTCTTGGCTGTTATTTAGCATAAAACCAGGAAACTTATCGTCACGTATCTTTAATGTACTACTAGAAAAATGATATTATGAGAACTGAATTTTCTAGAAATATTTTGCTGGCCAACTTCAGAATTCGTAGCATTTGCTGAATCAGAATAATTCCAACATCATCAACTGTCATGAAAAATGGTTCTTTAGTACTATATATCCAACAATCCAAAAAACACTCTATTGTAGTTAAATGAATGTCTCAATTTAATGAGACTAATGGACTACATATGGGTCTAGCGCCATGGCAAGTACATTCAGCCATTACAAGCATTTCCACAACTTTTCCTAGATTTTTTTTTAAGGTAAACAGCAGCTGAACTTTCCAGTAAACTTCAGCATACACTGTATTTCCACAGAGTATCTTTATTTTCTTGAAGCATTTGCTTTGAAGATATATATAACAACTGGACATACAGTTGACCAAATTATTATTCTGAAATGGTGCTGCCAAATATCCTGAAATCTTGTGTGCTGCTGACAGACCATGTGATACCCAACTTAACCTACCACTGAAGTGAGTTCATCAGTTTCTTTAGGTATTTTTTAATGGTCTTTTTCCATGATTTCAAAGTCAACAGATAAACATAAAATTCCCTATTTCCCATGATGTTGTAAATTTCAAAGTCAACAGATAAACATAAAATTCCAGTATAGAGACAAAGAGTAGATGCAATCACAAACACAGGAATAACAAAAAGGAGTACGAAGACCTTTTGCTTCTCTAGTATCAGTCTAGCTAGAAAGTATGATGAGAAGTGGAGAGACCACAGAACACACGTTTTATTTGGGGGTTGGAGAATAAAGAAATGAAAGACAGACTTGCTTGATTGCTATAATTTTAGAAAAGTACCAAGGAGTGAATCAATTGCAAGGCATACCCTTAGCAGAGAGAAAATACCAGACACTGGATGGAGGCTTTTTTTTCTGCTATATTAAGCAAAAAGAAGAAATGAAGTTCCAGAAGTTACAAACATCTACATTTGAATGAAGAACAAACGAGGCACTGAATTCAGCATGGAAACATAGAATAAATGAGCTTAGATTTATTGAACATCAAAGAAGGCACACAACATAACTCCCAACAGAACAAGGACTTCCAGGATTAGTTTCCTAAAACCCACCTTTTAAAGATTTTAAGTGTTGCACAGCCATCCGTAACACCGTGAGCTTGTCCAGCTTTCGTGCCATGGGATTGCACTGAGGTATCATAGCAGACAATTCCTCTATCAAATTATTCATTTTGTCTCTTCTTCGTTTCTCTGTTTGACTGTGAGCCTCTCTAAGAAGAAAAAACTATTTTAAGAAAGATGTAGAACACATGATTTTTCCCCAGAATAGTCATCAATTTAATTCTGGTTGCCAAAATTGAACATAGCACACGAACTTATCACATGAACTACTACTGCATGGAAATGGGTTTGCATCCACTACTTGTATTTGAGGACTGAATTGGATTCACTTGAATACTTGTAGGTCATTCATCCCAGCTTTTTTCTCTCTAAAGGCTTTTTAAAAATAGAATTCTATCGGTTATTCAGGTTCAGCCAACTTTTCCTTCATGCCAGGTAGGAACAGTCAGGTAATATATTGGGTATGCTCCTTGACCTGTCAACCTCAGGAAGACAGAAACAAACATTTGGGGATGGAGAACATCCCTAAGAGTCAATTACAAGGAACAGAAACTTGACCCGGTGGATGCAGAAATTGAGGTGGTGACTGGATGGTTCCAAAAGCCTGCTGTTACCTTCCCCAGGTACAAAGGGGAAGGGAGAAAAAGGTCTCACTAAGCTTGAAAAAAGCAGCGTTGGAGGGAGATCGCTTTTAAGCAAACCTTCAAAATGCCTTCTAAGTATTGTTTCCTCCAACTAACGAACTAAAACTTAAGGAAAAAAGAATTAACAATACAACATGAAAGTTATTAAAGCAATGCACAAAACGGAATCTTGTACAGCAATCTGGGATACTCAGCAAAGAAAAATGAATTTTGGCGTTAAACAAAAAAACCATAACTAGTTTTTGGAACACTTCCATTTCTTCCATTTAATTTAAATCACAGAAACACTTCATAATTATTACTAATCATACTGTATAAATAATGTTTTTGACAACAGAGTGGATCATGTATTTCTGCTTTGACATCTCTGCTCACATGACAAATGAAAGACACTTTTCTTTTTAAAACAACTTTATAAAACAGCTCTGGTTTTACCAAGTGGCTTGTCATTTGGAGGACGTGACTGCTTTCAGTCACACAGCATTTCAAATCTGCCAGGGGATTGGTGTGAATTTCCATTTGGATTCAGGTAAGATGTGAATTCAAAGTGCAATGGCAAACCTTGAATAATTCCCTATACAAAAAACTTGTTCCAGAACAAGAGTTTTTGTCGCGCTTTAGCTGAATCCATTTTCACGTTGGATAGATTTTAAATACCTCCAAGTGTAGACAAATCTAGAAAAAGCAATTCTCAAATTCGTACAGAGTGAGGATGAGCTCCTCCCCTTACGCACAACTTGAATGTACTGCATTGAATTCACACCCTGAAAATTTTAACCCCAGGCTTTTGCTAAAGCATCTGAGATGACAGCCTGCAACACAGCCTGCATTAAAATTAGTAGAAAATAAAATCCTCAAGGAGGCTCTAAAAATGACTGTACATTTAGGGGAGAAAAAGGAAAAGTTTACTCTTAAATATCTGATAGTTTTAATAAACATTCCCCCCCAAACTCATATTTTACTGCTGTGAATCCTAGTATTTACTAGCAAAGTGTACTTTTCTTGTAAATTTGTACCTGAAATCTTTTATTTTAACTTGTTCTTCATCTTCACTCCTAGAGAAAACAAAACACAGTTTTACATTATATATTCAATACTTTTTTCCTCCCAAAAATTCAAGAAAAAAATGCTACAAATTTACTGTGGCTTTAAAAAGCAAATGCATAAAAAGTCCTAATACAAAAATGATCTAGCAAGCGATGCAGAACAGAAAGACACAAAAGCATATCCTCCAGTATTCAGATTTATGTGAACATCTCATGGGGATATGTCATAATTACAGGGCTACTTCTACCCCGAAGAAAACAAAATTAATGAAACACCCAAATTACTTAAGTCCAGGCTTAATTTTATTTTTAATCATTTAAAAGAGACTCCATGAATTCATGTTTTGACTTAAGTCCAGGCTTAATTTAATTTTATTTTTAATAATTTAAAAGAGACTCCATGAATTCATGTTTTTATTTCCAAAATCTTATTGTCAAAAGATGAAAAAAACAATCCTAGTCTAGACTGGGCCTAAAATACACCATAACTGTTCACGGTCAGAAAAAGTGAAAATGAAGTATTTTCCTAAGCCATTATGTCCATCTTAGAAGATGTGTGTGCTGTCCCAGGATCAGAAGGAGACAGGCCAATCAGTCAGCAGCTGTCTCCTAGGAGGAAAGAGGAGGAGAAGGACAGTTGGCCATTAGAGCTTTAGGAAAGAGCCCAAAAGCTGCTTCCACCTGTAAGAAACCACTGACCCCAGCGAGGACCCAGCAGCCAGAGCCAAACTGGGACACAACTGGGAGATCTCGCTCTTCACCCGGGAATGGAATTGCCCTGGAATTTGGGAACCTTCTGGAGGGTCTGATAAACCCAACCTCAGGAGCAGGCTGGGCTCCCGAGACCCAAGGACTTTTCTTCAGTGAAACCGTTTCGGGTTTAGACAAGATAACAATAACTAATGTTTTTCTTTCCTTTTAAAATGAACTTTTAACAGAAATGTGCACATAGTAGGAACTCCAGCAGAAGTGACGTTGCCCATAAGAGGAAAAGAGGTAAGGGGGAGCCAGACCACCTGCAATGCAGCTTGTGTCCAATGAACTAACTCGCCTTCTCCCTCAGGAGCTCCGTAGGGGGAAGAAATTAGAACAAATTTGCTGCTCAAGCAATGAGTCACAGCCTTCCCTGGATTTCTACAGCCTCTGTCCTAACAGCTGTGCTGGTGCTGATAGCAATAGTTTCACTGAATTTCACTGAATTTTTTAAGGACTTTTCTTCAGTGAAACCGTTTCGGGTTTAGACAAGATAACAATAACTAATGTTTTTCTTTCCTTTTAAAATGAACTTTTAACAGAAATGTGCACATAGTAGGAACGCCAGCAGAAGTGACGTTGCCCATAAGAGGAGAAGAGGTAAGGGGGAGCCAGACCACCTGCAATGCAGCTTGTGTCCGATGAACTAACTCGCCTTCTCCCTCAGGAGCTCCGTAGGGGGAAGAAATTAGAACAAATTTGCTGCTCAAGCAATGAGTCACAGCCTTCCCTGGATTTCTACAGCCTCTGTCCTAACAGCTGTGCTGGTGCTGATAGCAATAGTTTCACTGAATTTCACTGAATTTTTTAGAGTTGGAAGGGACAATAGAGATCATCTAGTCCAACTCCCCTGCTGAAGCAGGACTCCCCTGCTGAAGCTGGGTCAAAACTACCTGGACCACTTTCCCATTTTTAAAAAAGGGAAAAAAGGAAGGCCTGGGGAACTATAGGACAGCCAGTCCCACCTCTGTGCCTGGCAGGATCATGGAGCAGCCCCTGCTGAAGCTGGGTCAAAACTACCTGGACCACTTTCCCATTTTTAAAAAAGGGAAAAAAGGAAGGCCTGGGGAACTATAGGACAGCCAGTCCCACCTCTGTGCCTGGCAGGATCATGGAGCAGATCCTCCTGGAACCTCTGCCAAGGCACTCGGAAAATAAGGAGGTGATTGGTGACAGCCAGCATGGCTTCACCAGGGTCAAATGGTGCCTGACAAATTTGGTGTCATTACAGCATTGGTGGTTAAGGGAAGACCAACTGACATCATCTACCTGGACTTCCCGCACAAGATCCTTGTCTATAAATTGGAGAGACATGGATTTGACGGATGGACCACTTGCTGGATAAGGAACTGGCTGGATGGTCGCATTCAAAGAGTTGTGGTCGATGGCTCTATGTCCACGTGGTGACCAGTGACGGGTGGGCGACATGGACAGTGGGACTGAGTGCACCCTCAGCAAGTTTGCCAATGACAACAAGCTGTGTGGTGTGATTCACAAGCTGGAGAGAAGGAATGTCATCCAGAGGGACCTGGACAGGCTTGAGATGTGGTCCCATGTGAACCTCATGAAGTTCAACAAGGCCAAGTGGAAGATGCTGCAGGTGGGTCGGGGCAATCCCGAGCACTAATACAGCCTGGGCAGAAAATCGGCCGAGAACAGCCCTGAGGAGAAGGACTTGGGGATGCTGGTTGGTGAGAAGCTCAACATGATCCAGGAATGTGTGTCTGCAGTCCAAAAAGCCAACCGTATCCTGGGCTGGATCAAAAGAAGCGTGGCCAGCAAGTCGAGGGAGGTGACTCTGCCCCTCTACTCCATTCCTGAGAGAGCCCACCTGGAGAACTGTGTCCAGCTCTGGAGCCTCCGACATAAGAAGGACATGGACTTGTTGGAGCCACTTCAGAGGAGAGCCACAAAGGTGATCAAAGGGCTGGAGCACCTCTCCTATGAGAACAGGCTGAAAGAGTTGGGGTTTTTCAGCCTGGAGAAGAGAAGGCTCCAGGGAGACCCTAGAGCAGCCTTCCAGTAGCCAAAGGGGACCTACAGGAAAGATGGGGAGCAACTCTTTATCAGGGAGTGTAGCGATAGGACAAGGGGTAAGGGTTGTCAACTGAAAGAGGGTAGGTTTAGATGAGATATCGCAAAGAAGGTTTTCACCACGGGGGTCATGAGAGAGTGGAACAGGTTTTTTCGCTTTTTGCAGTTTTGTTTCTTTTGAAAGGTGAGTTTCACTAGGAATGCAGACCAGAATTTGTAGGACTTCTAGTGCGTCCCAAGTGGACTTGAACATTGTAATTGATTGATATTAGCGAAAATGGAGTGTAAACTTGACTCCACAGCAATCGGTAAGACTCTTTGCCTCTGGCTTCAGCGTGGCCAACATCAATATTAAGACTAATTGCAATGTGACTGTTAAAGCTGAAGTTCAACTAGAAAAAGGGGCTGGATATAAATCCTCTTTCAGCCAGGCTGTACTTTTTTTCCTGTTTTTTTTTTTTCCTGCAGCTAACATTGGAGAACAAGTTATATATTCAAAACCAGCATTTTGGCAAGATCTTTGTGTCAAAACAATGAAAAAAGTTCACATTCCACAGAATTTATTTCATAGATAAAAGTAACAGCAAGAAGGTTTTTCAGAATTTCCGTTGAGGTTGCAGTGTGTTTCTGCTATCTCTGGGAATTATGTCTGAGTAGTTTTTAAATTGCATTTCAGCATCTTGGTGGAAATACAAGTCATATTCCAGCTTAGATATGTGCATGTCCACTTCACATTTTAAAATTAATATAAAAGGTTTAGAAAACCAAATAAATTGTTGCAGTGTCTATGATTGACTACGTGAACATTGGGTGAAATTCTACCTCATGACTATAATGCAGACATTTTAAAATTAAATAAAAAGTTTAGAAAACCAAATAAATTGTTGCATTGTCTATGATTGACTACATGAACATTGGGTGAAATTCTACCTCATGACTATAATACTTAATTGGTACTAGATAGACTAGAATCTCTATTAACCAGGAAAAAATAAAGAATACCACCTTTTCCTCTATTCTCTCAATTGATTTATTAAACATACTTCCCCTTTTCTTCTAAATGGAAGCAAAGGTTTTAAAGACAGTTGTATTTTTACTCACTTTTCCACCATGAGCACCATGGAAAAAAATCCACAAAGAAACAAACAGGTTATCCCCAAAGAAATATTTTTATACTACCCAATGAGCCACGTACCAAACACTGACTCCCCTGCAGAAAGGGGTCTGGGGGGGCAGGCTCACCACGTGTCAGCAGTGTGCCCTGGCAGTCAGGAGGGCAAACTGCATCCTGGGGTGCACCAAACACAGCATGACCCACTGTCCTCAGCATTGGTTGGGATTTACCTGGAATACTGTGTGCAGCTCTGGGCCCTATAAGTTAAGGAGGATTTTAAGGTACCTGAATGCGTCCTGACGAGGACAAAAAGCTTGTGAAAGTGCTGGAAGGAATGCCCTATGAGGAGCAGCTAAGGACTCTAGGTTTGTCTCATTTGGAGGAAAGTAGGCTGAGAGGTGACCTCATTACTCTCTACAGCTTCCTGGGGAGGGGAAGTGGAGAGGGAGGTGCTGATCTCTTTTCCCTGGTATCCAGTGATAGGACACGTGGGAATGGTTCAAAGCTGCACCAAGGGAGGTTTAGACTGGACATTTGGAAGCATTTCTTTACTGAGAGGGTGGTCAAACACTGAAATAAGCTTCCTGGAGAGGTGGTCGATGTCCCAAGCCTGCCAGTGTTTACCAGGCATTTGGATAATGCCCTTAACAACACGTTTTAACTTTTGGTCAGCCCTGAAGTGGTCAGGCAGTTGGACTAGATGATCGTTGTAGGTCCCTTCCAATTGACATATTCTATTTTATAAAAGAGAATACTGCACAGCTACATATAAACAAGTATATTTTCTAAGATAGGTAGCCAGGTGCAGAAAAAGAAATCACAACAAAGTAATCATGTAATTAATAACTGTCCCATGACAAATATACATATATAAGGGTTTACTTATGCTGCACAGCCAATCTTAGCTCTGGTGTGTTACCTTGTCATAGCAATATTTTAAGATAGTTGTGGTAGTTCTACTTTAAAAAGCACCTAAAAAGGTTAAAACAAACAAACAAAAAATGTTTACATGCACCAGTCCTAGAAGAGTATGAGACCTTTCCTTCAGCTCCCCAGTCTTTTTATTTCACTGTTACTTTTCATTCATTCCTGTTCTCACCTTAACTTCAGTACTAACAATTCTGGTAAAGTTATAAGCAAGTCACAGTGTCTTCTTAGAATGAAATATCAGATTTATCCATCCTGTTAATTAGCTATATGTTTATCACCTTGTGCTGTACAAAACCTGTCCTTAGATAAAACATTCCTTAAGGCAAATCATGCAGCCCATCTAGCCAAACAGGAAAACGTGACATGTTCATAGCACTGAAAACAGAAATGGATTAATTTATAAAAAAGTACCTTTTCTGAGGATCACCATCAATTTCAACTGTGTCCCTGCAGAAACAGATAATAAAGTAAGCAAAAGGTATTTTGAAGCAAAAAAGATTACTTACTATACCAAATGAAAAAAAGTCACAGAAAAAATTTAGTGGAAACACCACTTGATTAGATATTTTCAGCAAGAACATTAGTTTTTAGGAACTAATTACTAGTTCTTATAGAACAATACTTTTTCAGTTCGTATTTCAACTCGGACAGTAATATTTTTTTATGACAGAAGTTTCATGAAATCAGAGATCCAAACTTCAGGGAAACGCTATTGCTCAACCAGCACTTTTACCAAACAGGTAAAAATCAACAAGTCCTACTGAAAAAGAATGGACACTTTTTTTTTTAATCAGAAAAAACATGTTTCTGGAGTTTTCAGTGATCTAGAAGATACACTTGGATCTCCAAGTTGACACTTATATCAACATCCACAGTATGGCTACATTTTGTATATCAACAGACTATAAATGGAAGAAGTGATAAAAGAGAATTGCCTTAATAATTACAAATACATGTAAATTTCCCACATTCCCCCACTTTTTTAAACGTGGATTTCCTACACTATTTTAGAGACACTTGTAATGCACTAGATCTGCAGGCTGACTTGTGTCCCTTACTTCTGGCTGATTAATACAGCTTCGAATAGATCACTTTTTCTATGTAAATGATTATTCAGTTAAATGGCATCTGTTTGGCAGCTATAAAACAGGATTTAACAGTATCATCTCAATAAAGTATGGCCCAGTTTAAAAGACTGAGTCCTACTGTAGGACAGTCCTCATTTTTAGGCCACAGGTCTGTCTGGACATTTAAGTAAGTGGCTGCCCTGGTCACTGAAGAAGCAGTTCTGATTCTCTATTCAGTTAACTGGCATCTGTTTGGCAGCCATAAAACAGGAGAAAACATTCAACAGTATCATCTCAATAAAGTATGGCCCAGTTTAAAAGACTGAGTCCTACAGTAGGACAGTCCTCATTTTTAGGCCACAGGTCTGTCTGGACATTTAAGTAAGTGGCTGCCCTGGTCACTGAAGAAGCAGTTCTGATTCTGCAGTTCTAGCCCAAAAAGCTTAATTAGTAATCTTGTTTCACGCTTTGAAACAATATTCTAGTGTGCACTTGTGATACTTCAAGCAACTTTAAAACAATTGGCTGCAAAGAGAACTTGTCTTTACTAGCACGCAAAGTAAGAAAGAAGATTAAAATCCCAAAACAGAACAAAGAGACTTAGGATCAGATTGGAGATTAGGAACAATTTTGACACAGAAAGGGTTATGAAGCCTCGGAATGGGCTGCCCAGGGAGGTGGTTGAGGCACATCCCTGGAGGGATTTAACAGCTGGGTTGACATAGTGCTTAGAGACATGGGTTAGTGATGGTTTTTGTCAGGTTGATGGATGGACTAGATGATCTTAAAGGTCCCTTCCAACCCAGACAATTCTATGATTCAATGATCGAAATTTCAGCATTAGAAACACAATACCAGACACCTTAGGCCAGGAAATGGCATATAACCCTGAAATTTAAGGATTATTTTTAATTTTTTTAATAAATCGGGACTGTCAAAGAATACATTAGGAAAAAAACTGCAATAAATAAAGGAAAGAGGACTAGTTACCGTGTTGCATAAATAACAGATGAACGTCTCAAATTGATGTTGGGACACATGCAGAATCAATTTACTTACTGGTTATCAGAGTCGCTTCCTTTGCGCTTCCTCGGACCCTCAGCCCCAGCAGCATTGAAAGAAGCGGTGGCAGGAGGCTTCGGTGTTGGGTTCATGAGGTTGGGGACTCCAGAAGCAGCACCCGTGTTTCCATCTATTGAGAAATTATCTGTGAATAAGAAAAAAAAATCTTCAGTGTCCAGTACGATCTATATCCTCGTGTATCCATCCTGATTTTCACTTGGAAAAAAAATGAAATTGTCCGTGGGTGCCTTCTATGCTTCTGACCCAAAACCGTAAAGGTTGCACTGCTACAAATTAAGTCCAGAAAAGAGTATATTGTCTTCCCACAGCCCTGTAACAATCTCATCAACACAATCAACACACCGATGCGATACAAAACACACTATTCCCTTCCCCACACAACCGTGCCAGATTATACACCTCAAACATCCTGCTGTAAAATCACAAAACGTAGCATTAGCTAGCAGATCAAAATACTGCGACTAACACTAAATTCAGCTTAAAAAACAGGTTTTTTTAACTGAGAAAACCATATTTTTGAACAAGCTGGATAACCAAAAAATGAAAGTTTTCCATAACTATGTTTCTGATATAAAATCTACACTCACATATAACACCACTCATGTAAATCGGAAGAGTCTTGCAAGCTTGACAAGTTCTACCTTAAAGTCCCCTTTGCAATCCTTCTCCCAAGAAAAACTGCTTTGTTTCTGGGAGGGACAGAAGAAAAGTCACAAGCCAAAATAATCCTAGCAACCTACTGGGAAAGGCAAACTGCCTCCAGAAATCTCAGTGATATTACACCTTTTTTCTAAGCAAAGCTACCACAAAGAATCACCCGGATGATGTTTAGATAAATAATCAGAATTAGCTCTGTTTCAGCAAATGCAGGCACACCCCTTTAGGGTTCCTGCCCGAGTGAGGAAAGTGTCCTACGTGATACATCTAGAAACAATATCAGAGTTAATTCCATGAAGGGACAGAGGAGGCATTGAGAGGTCATTTAAGGAAGTGAGCATCTCCTACTTCTAGCAGGAGGCAAAAACCAAGATGGGTTCTCTCAAAATCCAGCAGGAAGAAAAACTGGAAACTTTACTGTGAGCTATCTTCTTTTTTTGCCAGCACCGGTGTTGTCTGTAAATGATAGGTAAAAGTGTGTAAAAAGAATGATATGCAGTGTATGTTTCTTTTCTTCTTCCGTGTAAGCATAGCTCACACCAGAAAAATTACCTTCCAGGTTCTCATTTTCTGTTGGAATATTACTCTGGAGAGTTAAATGAAAATAGGCTAATACTTGAAGCTTGCCTAGTCTTCCACTAATCCTCTCATTTCCAAGTCAGACTACACAGTCAGCCCCTGTTTTATTTTAGAAAGCTCTTTAACTCGTTAAGTCACACAGGAAGTTCCAAAAAAAGAGGTGGAAACTCAAAGAATCAATAAATACTTGACAAACAGGTAACAGGCTTGGCTACTTCAAATATACAACATATTCCAGTTAGGCATATTAAAAATATATTAAAAGAAATGACATCATAAATACAGGGGCACAAATGGCAGATGTTTGTAGTATTTTTGTGATTAATCATCACTTCATAATAGTCTCATTTTATATTTCTACTATAAATTCTTGCAATTATAAAGCAAAAAAAAAAAAAATCCAACCCAACAATTCTAATGGAACTCTTTATTTAAAAAGAGTAGTTTTAATTCACTTAGAGAATCGCAGCCTATAATTACTAGATTGTTATTGAAGAATAATCATACTTTATGAATATTCATGAATGACTACTTACTAAACAGAAACCCACAGGTATCAAAGGACAAGAATGCCTTCAGCACAACAGATCCTGGAATAAAGCAGGACAGAACAGACCCACTGACCTAAATACTCCTTTGCATGCAGATGGCCAGCCTGCTTTCTAAGCCACTTCCCTTTAAAGAAACAAATGAAATGAATAATTTACAGCTTTTCCAATTTATCCTTCGTATTATCAAAATAACTATTTTTTCCTCACACTCAAACAACAAATTCTGAATGCTGCATTTATTTCCTCTGTTTCTTAACAACCTTTTCTCTTTTTCGTAACTAAGAAAACCAAAAATATTTAGATTATCAGCAACAATGACCTATTAAAAACGTCTACGCTACAATTTTTAGGTGATAAATACTTTCACTGTGACAGACTGAATGCCATGTTAAATGCCATCTAACTAAATGACACTAAGATAGCTGGCTGATCTTAGACAAAAATACAAGGTTAAGAATCTGTATTGATCCCTTACACGTACAGCATGCAGCATATATTCTTTATATGTATTCTTTAAGATTCTCAAAAAACACCCAAAACAAACCCCCAAACCCCAAAATAATGCAAAAGAAAACAAATAAAGAAATTTAAAGCTTCATAACTACCAATTATTTGGAACTGAACAGACACGTCCTAGTCTTTTTAATACTTACTACTTACTGAACAAGAAGCAGACAGAAACAGTTCCTAAAGCTAAATCAGCTTTCAGAAGTCAGTAAGAGCACTTTAAAATAATCTCTTAGGGCTTTATAATAGCTATCGTTAGGATACTATGTGGTTCCCAGGTGCTTACTCTCTCCCTGAAGAGTGTCTTAACCTGGTGTAGTCTGTGAGGAAAGATTTCTTTACTTCTCTGACTATACCACTGTGGGAGAACCAGATAAAGGATTTAAAAATCTTTGGGTTCACAAACAGAATGAGCTAGAATGCACCCCAATAACCAGAATGTACTTCTATGACAGTACAAAGTTGGATTCTTATCTTTCATTGGTGCACGTGGCTAAATATCTTATCTTTTCAATTTCTGTGAATATTTTCATAGCATTAACATCAAACCCAAACAGTCCCAAGAATATATGAAGCAAAACTAAATGATTCCCAACTTCATTGCACTCTTGCTTCATGAAATAGTTTCATTAAACTAGAGATATTTTGTTTTACCACCCCAAAGGCTATTACTTACACTAGTTTGGTTTGCAAGTCAAATAAAATTTCAACTGAGAAATTACACTCTTTAAAAAAATTTCAAAGTTTTGCTAATGCCCTACCATACTGATAACCAAATTTTAGTGGAAGTGAATAGCTCCTCAAATACACATGTCTAATTATGATCTATATTTATCTCTCAATACTAAGCATATATGCTTATTTATATTAAAAATTAAAAATATATTAAAGTATATTATGCACATCGGGATGGATTAAAGTAACACTGAAAAACTCCACTGCAATCCTTCTCTCTGCAAAAAATCAAAGACAATCCAAACATTACAAACACATCATATGAAAAATAGCTCATTCCCAGTAAGCGTATCAGAAATAAAGAACTATTATTTTAACACTAATTTTAGTATATTTCATAATCAGGCAAACAAAATACTTAAGGAATGGTTGTCAATATACATACAGTTCTCATCACATCCACATACAAGACCATACCTACTGAACTACAACATCTCTCATGTTTTTCTACAAGAAAAAAAATAATAAAATTTACAGTCCATAAGGAGGTCAGCAAGGAAGTCAACAACTGCAAATGAGCTACATGAAACTACCTTTTAAGGGTGGGATATGAAGTAAAGACAGAGGAAACCAACGTTTAGCAAAGGTTTTGTGTTAATCGCATGCAACGCATTAAGAAACAACGCTTGGGAGACTCTATATTTTTCTAATTACTGACAATAATATTTTTTAAACACATTCCTAAGCTGTTTTCCCCCCTAATAGTTTTAAGGTTTTCAGTTCCTAAACAAACACAATCTATTAGAAAAGGTTTATGGCCAATCTCCACGAGCTATAAAAGGTGAGATTCATCTGAAAAAATAAAGATGTCTGCATCTGAAGTAGCCATTCTAGCCCCTCTTGGGAAGAAGAAGACATTTCTAGGGTGATTCATCTCAACCTAAAATAGCTTCCTACAGTTGGCTAAATGAAATACAACATTTCTAGGGTGATTCATCGCAATCTAAAATAGATTCCTACAGTTGGTTAGATGAAATACAGCCCAAGAGCACCCACGTCTACTCAATAACTATACAAAGACCAAAGTAACTAGCTCTGTTGACATCTAAAGACAAGTGAGATGCATCCCACCTAAGGTGGCTACAGAACTATCATGCAGTTCTATAGAGTGACCTGGACAGGTTGGACCGATGGGCCAAGGCCAACGGGATGCGGTTCAACAAGGCCAAGTGCTGGGTCCTGCCCTTGGGTCCCACCAACCCCCTGCAGCGCTACAGGCTGGGGGAAGAGTGGCTGGAGCTGCCCAGCAGAAAAGGACCTGGGGGTGTTGGTGGCCAGCCAGCTGAACAGGAGCCAGCAGTGTGCCCAGGTGGCCAAGAAGGCCACCAGCATCCTGGCCTGTGTCAGGAACAGCGTGGCCAGCAGGAGCAGGGCAGTGATGGTGCCTCTGGACTGGGCACTGGTGAGGCCTCACCTCGAGGGCTGGGTTCAGTTTGGGCCCCTCGCCACAAGAAGGACATTGAGCTGCTGGAGCATGTCCATGGTGAGCCACCAAGCTGGTGAGGGGTCTGGAGAACAAGTCATATGAGAAGAGGCTGAGGGAACTGGGCATGTTGAGTTTGGAGAGCAGGAGGCTGAGGGTAGACCTCATTGCCCTCTACAACTCCCTGAAAGGAGGGTGGAGAGAGGTGGGGGTTGGCCTCTTCTCCCAAGGGAATAATGACAGGAGCAGAGGAAATGGTCTGAAGTTGGGGCAGGGGAGGGTTAGATTAGATCTTGGGAAGAATGACTTTCCTGAGAGGGTGGTCAGGCACTGGAACAGCCTGCCCAGGGAGGTGGTGGAGTCACCATCCCTGAAGATGGTTAAGAAAAGATCTACACATTTAAGAAACCTGTAGACGTGGCACTTCAGGGCATGATCTAGTGCCCAATATTGTTGGGTTGTGTCTGTTTGTGGGGTTTGGGGGTTTTGTTTTGGTTGGTTGGTTGGTTGGTTTTTTGTGGTTGGACTCAATGATCTCAAAGGTCCCTTCCAACCATGAAGATTCTGTGATTCTGTGTTTTTGTGTCACATGCAAAAAGTTTAAGGCCAAGATAATCTTTCAAAACTACTGCCTTAATTATGCACTACCACCTCATGACCCACTCACCCCCTGTGAAAGGTTAGCTTTTCTGGGTAGTTTTACTCCTCACAGGCTTTCCTAAAATGTTTTAGTACTAAAACATTGACTGTTTAGAATCATCAATAGGAAAATCATACATACTCCAAAAATCAGCAGAAAGAAGCAAGTCATGTAGGTATTAATAAATTAATTTAAAAAGCTGTCAGTCAGCCCTCATTTTAGCCAGTTTAAAAAAGAACACCTAAATCCATCTACCGGAATATTAAAGTAAAATAAGCCTGAAATAAAATGTCAGTGAATAAGTACATCTATAAAACTTAGAGGTGGCACTCTTCATAGTCTGTGAAGTCAATGTCCATAGACTTGGAGAAATGTTGCAGTTCTGCAGCTGCTTAAGTTAACAGATGTGGTAACACTGGCACAACCTTTCTAAGAATAAGGCGGCACTTTCAATCCAGGTTCCTATTTTGAAACACTTTCTGGCAGAGGGAAAGGAGAAGAAGAAAGAAGCTGCTTTGAATTGAAATTTCTGAGACCACAGATGCCACAGGCTATTCAAATGTGTATTTTCCAAATGTATTTTCCTGGCATGCACAAACACTTTTAGCTATAAATTCAAGCTTTGACAAGTTTAAAGAAGCAAAAATTACATTAGAAGTGACTGTTAAAGTGGCAAATAAGGGTTCTTCAGTCTAACTAGATGAGTTATTAAAATTGAAATCTACTCACAGAAGCTATTAAGCTATGTCTACAGCAGTAAAAACAAGGGCATAACAGCAACAGGTCAGCAGGGAGAACCAGCTGGTGCAGAAGCCCCTGTTTCTAATTTGTAAGTACTTCAGGGAGCTTACACTAAATCACATTTAGTCTGGTTCGCTGGGCCAAAAATCCTTACAATGCATGTGTTTTAAAACTGTCTGAGAACAAACCACTGGTTCGGTCCTTTATGTTTAGAGCTGGAGTATGTTTGGTATGTGCCTGGAGTAGAACTAACCTTGCTATACAATAAAATTCTAAACATTTTAAAATTCTAAATAGACAATATAATAAATTTAAAATAATAAAATAAATATAAATAAAGAATAAAACAAAGAATAAAACAAAGAATAAAACAAAGAATAAAACAAAGAATAAAATTCTAAAACTGCTCTGCAAACCAAACCAATGAGCAGTAAGTGGGGATGATGGGATTCAACTCAAACCAATGCTATTGCTCTGACCCAAAATACAAATGTGTGCGCAGCCTCCAAGTACTTACTTGATCTCGGGGTCTGAGTCTAAAGTCCTTAGGAGTGCAGATATATGAAAAAGCAGAGATACACATACACTCACAAATCCAGGCATACAAGCAACCTAAATTTCTAAACTGAGGTACTACTCAAGATGTCAAGTTGGATTCTTAAGTTTTGTTACAACTGACAAGTTAATTCTTTGTTATTTTTTTTAAGATACAAGATGTCTCATTATCTAAGCAATTACAGATATATGTATCTATACATACAGCACACAGAGGATAGCTATTCAGCCAAATAATTTCAAATAACTCTATGTCACGTAAATGGCTTCATTTTACATGGAGTTATTTTTAAAAATTATTTTAATGATCTCTTACTGCAGATTTTCATTAGAGAATAGGAAAACTATAGCTATATTCTACATACATACAGCACTGTATGAGGAAAGAAGTTACAGGTGCTGTGATATGCATGACTTTAAAAGTCTTGCAGATCTGAACACCTACAAAACAAAGAACCATATTTTCTAAACAGGAGTGAGAGTTGCTTTCAATACTCTTTTCATTTATTTATTTTAGAGCTTTAAAGTAGGCCATGGAAAGCATCTTCAGACCAGTTACAGCAAGTGTAGCATCCAGATCCTAGCCCACTGTATGCTCTCACTGAAAGCTGGGGCAACAATTTTCTTTAGGGTTAAGTTGTTAAAACAGTAGATATGTATTGTCTAAACAGTTTTTCTCCCCCAAATTTTATAAGCCTGTGTAAAGCAGGAGCAACATACAGAGACTTCATTAACATAACCATCTTATGAACAATACCATACAGAGAATAAACTGTTACAGGTTAACTTAAGACCAATCCAATGTACTTTTGGATTTGTTTTTAATATCACAAAATGACAAAAGAAAAAATTATGAAATCCTGAACTGCAGTAATTTAGATGAAACGTTAACATAGGCAACTGATTACTCTCTGTATCTGTTTTTACTTATTTTCACCATGCAGAAGAAAGCAGTCAAGAATCACAACTTGCCAATTAAATAACACATTTACTTAATAGATTTTAAACACTAAATATTTAGCCAAACCTATTAGTGTATTAAAAAGTATGACTGTAACCAGCTAATGAAAAGATACTACACAAGCCCCACAGAAGAAAGCAGTCAAGAATCACAACTAGATTTAAAACACTAAATATTTAGCCAAACCTATTAGTTGCAGAAGAAAGCAGTCAAGAATCACAACTTGCCAATTAAATAACACATTTACTTAATAGATTTTAAACACTAAATATTTAGCCAAACCTATTAGTGTATTAAAAAGTATGACTGTAACCAGCTAATGAAAAGATACTACACAAGCCCTTGAAAGGCTGCCCTGATTTCCCTGTCACTTTCAGGCTCAAACCAGGCTGCTGATAGAAATCAAGTGTACTACTTGTATAAAGTAGTTCATTACTGAAAAAAACAAACCTCTCCAACCATCCACTGCTGAAGGAATGGAGGGTAGCTGTTTCCTTCTAAGTTTTTGGTTCATACTATTGTAAAATGCTGATTCCTGTCAAATCATTCGGGGAACTTCCATGGTTTTAGCTGCCTTGGAGTCCAAACAGGGAATTTTCAACAGAGCGTTCACAACGATTCACTTCCCACAATCACCCACCAAATTATTTCTTCTTACAATGTCTTTGATTCTTAGTTGGTATGAACTGTCTGGTTTAGAGTCTGTTTTTCAGAATGTGCAAGTATACCAACAATAATGTGTATACTCAAGTGAAAAAAAACTTGAGTAGTAGCTAACCTTAGTGTGGACCTATTCCACAAAAATTAAGATACTTTTATGTTTTAAAAAAATGATTACTAGAAAGACTGTTCCTTCAAAATCTGTTAGAAGAATAGGTATAAACATAGGTAACAAAAGAAACCAGAGAGCAGGAATTCTTTCACATTAAAACATGACTGGTGTATGTCTGTAGTATATTGCTTTGCCAAATCTATTGGTAAATGCAAATATCTGTGTATTTGGGGTTTTCTAAAATTTGATTATTGCCTTTCC
Organism: Calidris pugnax; assembly: GCF_001431845.1. Taxonomy (NCBI): domain Eukaryota; kingdom Metazoa; phylum Chordata; class Aves; order Charadriiformes; family Scolopacidae; genus Calidris; species Calidris pugnax. The sequence continues at coordinate 374,876 of NW_015091069.1, forward strand.
TTATAGTATGTACATGACATAGAAGCAATAAATCACTGCTTTAGAAAATTTATCAAGCTGCAAAAAATCTATTAAAAAAACTCCACCAAAAATCCACTTTGTTTTCAAACACTAGATTACTTGCTACACAATTATACCAGCATCTGAACACCCAAGAAGCAGAGACAGAAAGACGCCAATTATTCTAGACAACCAGGCTCCCCACGTAGGTGGGATCACATCATGTAACCCACCACACACGTAGAAAACAACAACTACTCAACCCAGAAGCATCGGTGTGAACTGAAGGGAAGGGCAGCGATGACTTCAGGAGAGATTTGCTGGCTTTTGGCTCTCAAAGCCCCCCCAGAGAGGGGAGGGAAGGCTGGAGGTCGCGGGCACCGCTGCCGGGGGGTTTACACTGCCCTTGCTGCAGCGCCGGAAAGTTATGATGAAGAGCAAGGAACACACAGAGGAACATCTCCCATCACACCTGGGGCACCACACCAGCGTGGGCACGCACAGGCACACACACAGGCCAAAACCACTAGACCTAAAAATATGTTTACCTATTAAAAAAAAAAATCATACTAGCCTAACAGGAACACGTAAAATGACTGAGTGCACATCAGGACCTGTATATTACATACCAAGTTAAATAAACATTTTTAGTCCACATCGCACCCGTAGGACGGCACATCTGCAACAGTAATAAAGAGAGAGGCGGGGAGCA
>NW_015091069.1:375597-401543 GCF_001431845.1 Calidris pugnax
CACGATATAAGGCGAGGGAACCCCCGCGGGTCGGGCTGTGGGCCGGCCTGGGTTCGTGACAATAAACACGCCCCGGTGCCACCGAGGGACAGCGGGATGAGGCCCGGAGAGCAGTGCCCTCACAGCAGGGCTGTGCCCCGGGGGCGGCCCGCAACAGCCACGCACGGCTGGCTCCTGTCACGCCGGGGAGAGAGGGACACACACACACCACACAGACACACGCTAGAGCGGGGCGGGGGGCACGCACCCACCCACCCGCTCCCGTCGCCCCCCCACCTCCAGCGGCCCGCCACTGCTCCTCGGCTCCCTCGGCGCCTCCCGCTCCTGCCTCGGCCATGGCGGGCGGCTCCTGCCCCGCTCCACAGCGCCCCCGGCACCGGCGGCATGCAGGAGGTGAACTAAGGTGAGGAGAAACCCGTCCTGCCGGCCACGGGGGAGGGATCACAGGCGCCCCGACAGCCTTCTCCCCCTCTCTCCTCCTCCTCCTCCTCCTCCTCCTCTCACTGCTGCCGCCTCAGCAGCGCCGCCATCCCTGCCGCCCCGGCCGCTTCTCGCGAGATGTGGGGCGGTTGGCGGGCGGGGAGGCGGTGGGTGCCCAAGCGGCGGTCGGTCGGTCGGTTTGTCGGTCCGTCTGTCCGTCCCTCAGGCCGGCGGCCCTTCCCTCCTCCCCAGAGAAAGGCGAGCGGTGGCTGGTGCCGCCCGGCCGGCCCCCGTCTGTAGCTGTTCGGGCCCAGCGGGACGGTCGGGCAGGCCGCCGGGCCCCCGCCGGGTGGAACGTCGATGGAGAATCCGCAAATGGCTCTCCCTTGGCCCGTGGACCTGTTTGGCTTTCAGGGTGCTGTGCAGAGGACACCCTGTCTGAGGGAAAATCAGGATCTTGGGGAATCGTTTTGGGTGGGAGAGGCCTCTGGGGGTCATCTGGACCGCCGTGTGGGCAGAGAACAGTAACACAGATCAGTAAAAAGTAGCATAAAAATAGGGTTAACTTTTACCAGTATATTAAATTGTGTTAGTAGGCCTGGGTTACACAAGATGCTGAGGTTGTAGCTTAAGTGGTTGAGTCTAGAGAACAAGTCACACGAGGAGAGGCTGAGGGAACTGGGCATGTTTAGTTTGGAGAAGAGGAGGCTGAGAGGAGACCTCATTGCCCTCTACAACTCCCTGAAAGGAGGGTGTAGAGAGGTGGGGGTTGGCCTCTTCTCCCAGGGGAATAATGACAGGAGCAGAGGAAATGGTCTGAAGTTGGGGCAGGGGAGGTTTAGATTAGATCTTGGGAAGAATGACTTTCCTGAGAGGGTGGTCAGGCACTGGAACAGCCTGCCCAGGGAGGTGGTGGAGTCACCATCCCTGGAGGGATTCAAGAAACGTGTAGACGTGGCACTTCAGGGCATGCTCTAGTGCCCAAGATTGTTGAGTTGTGTCTGTGGGGGGTTTTTTGGTGGGTTTTTTTGTTTGTTTCTTTGTTTTTGTGGTTGGACCTGTCGATTGTAAAGGTCCCTTCCGACCATAAAGATTCTATGATTCTGTGAGAATCCCTGGAGAATCTCCATCCCTGGAGAAGACATGTAGAGAGAATCCCTGAAGAATCTCCATCCCTGGAGAAGACATGTAGATGTGGCACTTAGGGACATGGTTTAGTGTATAGACTTGGCAGTGTTAGGTTTATGGTTGTGCTTCATTATCTTAAAGGTCGTTTCCAACCTAAATGATTCTATGTTTTTCTGCTATTACCAGGAGTACATTTTTGAAGTGAATCTACCCATCATCCTCACCATGCTTTGCTTCACATCCTGGAGCAGTCTTGGTATATATATGTGTATATATGTGCAAAGTACATGTGTGAATGCCCGTTACCTCTCTGGGTCAAAGGAAGTTGCAAGCATGCAAAGGGTTAAGACAAACTTATGGATTATAAAATTGCTCTTGCAGAAATAAATTGGTTGAAAGACAGTTTTCTGAAAGGCTGTTTTCTTCAAGAGGATAGTTAAATCCAACCAAACCATGAGGCTGGAGCTGCAGAAACAGTGCAGAGACACCCTTGTAGCAATGTAAGCACTGCACCACTGGTGGTAAGACTACAGGTGATTATGGCTACTTATAAAATTACAAGAGACTCTTTACTGTTGACTCTCTTAAAGAAAGCCTTTTTTTTTCCCCTTCAAAATTAAGAAAATTCTGAAGTCCTACTAAAGATTCTTACTATAGCTTGATATACCTGAACAAAAACCTCGTATGTGTAAAAAAAGCTGTTTCTTTGTCTGTTTTCTCTGTGTAGGAAAGTTAATATTTTATCTTTGGAAAGTTAATAGCTTGAAATAGAAGTCTCATTAAATCTTTCCTTCTCCCCTTCAGTCATCCCCGTGGACACCCAAATGTTAAGGAGATCTCAGGAGAGTGAGTGGGCCACATTGCCTGAAAATCTTTCAGAGACTCAGTAACCAAAGAAAATTGAAGACAGCTGTTGCTATAAAGCTCAATGAGTTAAAGATCTAAATAGTTCTGGAAAACTGTTTTAACAAACTTAATAGCTTAACAGCTATTAAACACAAACTCTCTTCATATGGGAACACTGAATGGGGACGTTCAAAATGCGATAGTTGCTTTTTTTTTAAAACTGAGTCACTCAAAACAGAGCTAATGTACCTTATTCACATTTATTTAGTATTTTTTAGTGCAACGGTAGAAGTACTTGTAATTCAATGCAGAAATTTTTGGCACTTTATGATATGTCTAGGTCAGAAAATCAGATCAATCTCTTAGCAATATTTCTGCCTGTCGTGTTTTCTCCTGCGTATTTCTCCATGTCACATCTCCTGGCAATTAGGGAGTTCTTATAAACATAATGTACTGCCAATTCATTAACACAGCTTTTAAACATCATTTATTATACTTGTTTCTTATTCAAAGGTGATGATTGGTCTCTTCACTGAACGTTTAATACATGTCATATATGACGGAACTGTTGTTTATGGCATATAGTTAGCCTGGAGTTTTGGCAGAGTAGGATCCCAGTTTATGTAAGGCACTGATTTTGAGTAGGCCACACTTGATATTTTTGCCCCGTTTTTAGGTGAGCGCTTTCTCTTGAGTAGCTTTTAGCTATAAAATAGAGAACAGAATGCTTTATGTAAGCAACGGGTAGCCTCTTTTTTTTCCAAACGACTTACACAACAACTTACTAAAGGGGTAAAAATAACAATCAAACCTCAGAGCAGTTAAATTATTGGCGTGAGACTGAGGAGTTAAAGAAAGGTGTCTGTAATATTACTCCTTTATTTTCTGCAACTGATTAACATGACATCCAAAGCATCGAGTGTCTTAGCTGTTACATAGGACATGAAGCATTTCTCTGAGATACCATCCTGAACAGGATGCAAATTTTTTGTGTGTGCATTTGCAGGGCCAACCGAGGTCTGTGCACACCGCGCTTAAGAGACCTAATTCGGAAGCTGAGAGTGACTGGACAAAAGCCCTTTCCTCCTCTGAGGGAACACTGAGTGGTCAACTTTATGTTATTAGAGTGACTTGTATTGCTTCACATAAAAACATAATTAGGTGACTGCTTAGGGCAGGCAGCTAACTTTTTTTTTCTACTGAAACTTAATAGCAGTAAACTGAAGTTATTCAGCGTAGCTGTAAATACAAATGCAGATTTTTCACAGACTTCTCTTCCAGGACACAAGTGGGTATGGTTTCCCCTCAGACATAGCTCAAAGTAATGTAAAGTACAAGATCTGTGTTCTGAATCAAGTGCATTTTTATAGAGTACATGTGAACAGCTATTTAGAAGAATTAATGCAATTTTACAAAAACCTGTGGTTTAGTCCGTGGTTTGGGCTTGAAGGTCATTGGATTACTTCTAAGGGCATCATAAGCAATTTGTTGATTTTGCTGCAAATTCTGTCTATGCATTAGTAAAATCTGCTATACTTTTAAACCAAAAATTCTTCCCCAATCAGGAGAGCCTTTTGCTTCAAAAATTATATAAATGGCGTAATTATACTGTAATCAGCCTATAACAAAAAAAAAGCCCTTTAAATGTGTTTTCACTCAGTAATTCATACAAAAGCCCTTCAAATACAGGAAAAAAAAGCCAGCACAAAAGAATTCAGGCTTTGAAAGCAATGGGCTGGGCTATGCTGGCACAGAACACCACGGAAAGCTGTATGGATCATGCAGTATGTTAGACTGGACTGTGATAGTGATACAGCCCAGCCTTAAAGATCTATGAATCACCGACAAATTCCTTGCATGATGAAACAAATATAACTTGAGAAGAGCTTTCAACTCCTACTTGCTCTCTCTCTCCCATGTAAGCATTGGAACAAATAGGATGATCTTTGTGGTTTTCTAAAAAAAATTCAAACAAGTCAGAAGATTAGCATTTTCTAAAGTGTCTTCACTCACTTATAAATCTCTTATCTAAAAGTCACTCCATTTGATGGTGCCACTTTTGATTTAAAAACAAAATAAGCTTCAGTTTTCAGTCGTGTCCTTCATGGCAGAATCTAGTAGTTTCTGACTGCCCAACAAGAGCCTCATGTCTAATGTCTCAGAAAACCAATATTGCTGTTACAGATCTCTACAGGAGGATAAATAAAGCTGCTCAGGGGGCTTGTTGAAGTGAAGAGCAGTTGAAATGTGCCCGTGGTGCCCCAGCAGCAGCCCTCAGGCTGAGTCCTGTCTCTCTAGGATCAGTGAGGTCCCACCCAGTGGGATCTGTGGCCAGAAGAGAGTAGAACCAGCTGTAAGGGCAGTGTGTCTCCAAGAAGACAACATCTTCTCTCGGGTTTGCACACAGCTGGTCTTTGAAGGGCCAAGCTGCAATTGTCCATCTCCTCCATGCAAAGGTCCCAGCCATGCATTAATTGTTCACTGCCTGGGAATTTCACAAATCAAGAAGTCATAACAATGTCTGCTTCCTAGAATATGCAAAATCCATACTGGGGAAAAAGGCATTTAAATAAATCGTACATTTTGCAAGGTTTCCTTGAGTCACTAGTATAATTTTGTTTATAAAAAAATAGGTAATATTTTCTTCTTTAATAGTGGAAGTACCACACAAGTTTGTCACCACTGTATTTGAAGGCAAAGGGCATCATCTTCACGTGCTGCTTTTTAACAAATGGAGTTGCATAGATAGTAAAATATTTTTTGTCTCTTTGCAAAGAACATAAAAGCGTGACATCAGTGAACAGCTTGCTTTTGAGGCCATACTTGTTCACTGCTTTCTTTGGGCTATAGATAAAGATCTTTTGCTGATGTCAGTGGGAGCTGGATGGGCCCTCAAAGGCAGCCTGCTGGACTGAAGATCTTGAGATACGTGTCTAGTTCACCAGTGATTCATTCTGTCATGATCAAAAAGTCACTGCAGTTCTCATCTGAGCATTTGTTATTAAATAGATCCATTGAAGTCAGAAGCAGACTTTGCAAGGAAATTAAGTCCAGAGAGGTGATTCTGCCACTTTACTCTGCTCTGGTGAGACCTCACCTGGAGTATTGTGTGCAGGTCTGGAGCCCTCAATATAAGAAGGACATGGACCTGATGGAGAGGGTCCAGAGGAGGGCCACAAGGGTGATCAGGGGGATGGAGCACCTCTGCTCCAAGGACAGGCTGAGGGCGCTGGGGTTGTTCAGCCTGGAGAAGAGGAGGCTCCGGGGAGACCTAATAGCAGCCTTCCAGTCCCTGAAGGGAGCCTACAGGAAGGCTGGGGAGAACCTGTTTAGAAAGGCCTGTAGTGACAGGACGAGGGGCAATGGCTTCAAGCTGGAGGGGAACAGATTTCGTTTCGAGATTAAGACAGTGTTCTTCACTGTGAGGGTGGTGGAGCACTGGAACAGGTTGCCCAGGGAGGTGGGTGAGGCCCCTTCCCTGGAGATATTCAAGGAGAGGCTCAACGAGGCCCTGGGCAACCTGGTCTAGTTGGGGGTGTCCCTGCTGACTGCGGGGGGGTCGGACTAGATGGGCTTTGGAGGTCCCTTCCGGCCTGGGCAATTCTATGATTCTATGATTCTGTAAGTGCCCAGGAACAGAGAAGAACTATTGCAATTTTTGAGTAAATCCCAACACTAGAGAGATGTATGTTGCAATCAGTGCTTCCGTTTGGAGTCTCAAAGCTTTGTGGAGGCCTCATGTGCATGGACATGGCCCAAGCTCCACCAGGTCCCACGGGAGCTCCATTGCCTTCCTGTTCCAGCCCCTGTGCCCACACGGAGGGGTGGATTCCCCCTGATCACTGGAAGGGAACAAGGCGTTAGACGTAACGCTTCCTATCTGTAGCTGCCATCTCTCTTTCAAAATGTGGAGCAGGGGCTGTGGTGACACTTTTACACAACAGCTTCAGGGTCACAGCACGCACTTTGCTGGCGAGCTTGCCCTTTCAACAAGGTGGCCAAGAAAGCCAATGGCATTCTGGCTTGTATCAAAAATAGTGTGACCAGCAGAAGTAGGGAGGTGATTGTGCCCCTGTACTCGGCACTGGTGAGGCCACACCTCGAGTGTTGTGTCCAGTTTTGGGCACCTCAATCCAAGAGAGATCTCGAGGTGCTGGAGCGAGTGCAGAGGAGGGCAACGAAGCTGGTGAAGGGCCTGGAAGACAAATCATATGAAGAGCGGCTGAAGGAGCTAAAGGACACTGTAGAGAGGTTGGTGCTGGTCTCTTCTCACAGGTAATTAACAATAGAACGAGAGGGAACGGCTTCAAGCTCCAACAGGGGAGGTTTAGATTGAACATTAGGAAGGAATTTTTCACTGAAAGAGTGGTCGGGCATTGGAACAGGCTGCCCAGGGAGGGGGTGGAGTCACCATCCCTGGATGTGTTTAAGGGCCGTTTAGATGCAGTGCTGAGGGACATGGTGTAGGGGAGGACTTTGTAGAGTAGGGGAGATGGTTGGACTCGATGATCCCAAGGGTCTCTTCCAACCTCAATGATTCTATGATTCTATGATTATTTAATTGAGTGGGGAGGAAACGTAGAGGGGCAAGGGCGAAGATTTGGTCTTTGGAGGGGGAAGGGTGGGCAGCGATACCCGAAAGGGAAGGAGCTGTTGCCAACGGAAGGTGGACGACCCAGAGACAGCACGTACAGAGTATGTATTGCTGGAGAAGAGAGAAGCAGCAGCAGATGGTGGCTCACCAGAAACAGACGCAAGCAGCTCGTACGGAAACAAGATGTGGCATCAGGGGTCAGTTCAAATCAGAAACAAACTGTTCTGGGTAGATTTCTGACTTCGCTGGGAAATGAGAAACCTGGGTTCATTTCCCTCCTCAGCGTGAGAAGGTTCAAGCCTACGTGCCCCATTTCCCAGGAGAACAGTAACCTCTGGGATGTCAAAGAAGCTGGGAAGCGATGGTGGGACTGGTGGGAGGTGGCGAGAAGAACCCTCTGCGTGTGTCAAGATTCATTTCCCCTCCCACCAACTCTAACGTGTCCCCGTGCCATGAGGTGTACAAATCCTGGTGCCTTTACTATTGACAGAGTAAGTTCATGGTATTATATGTACATTAACCTGCCCTTCAGCTGCCCAGGGGTTAATACACCCAGTATCTGTCAGAAGCAACTGCTCTGCCTGGCACCTGGCTGACGGGCTACAGTTCACCGGCACCCACATTTAAAACCTGCTCTCATCTTTTCCATTCAGCTGTGGGATAGGCATTTTAGAACAATATTTAAAATTTACATGGACACATAAAATGACCTTAAAGCAGTACATTAAGCACTTCCTGAACTGCAAATCTCTAGTCCAGACCTGGGAACCGCTGTTGTCATCGCTCCCGGCAGCAAGACAGACTGTTCTGAGTACTCCTCCCTTCTCTTTCCATAGGAAGATTATCAGAAAAGACCTCTTTTTGCCCAAAACAGAATTGGTTTGCTTATACAAGGCACGCTTTGTGCAAGAATAAAGAAATGAAAAATGCACAACAAGTATTTGCAGTATGTTTCATAAACACTAAACTCAATAAAACTGGTTGATTCCAAACCAAACACATTCTGCACACGCTGAAGGCATAGCCCTTATATTTGCCATTAAAGTGCTGTATTTTTGAGGAATACTGAATTTGGTAATGCAAGGAGATAAAGAACCAAGCCTGCATTTCCTTATGTGTAGCTCTAAGATATAACAGATGGTTACTGGAAGAAAAGTGTAATTCATAAAACTGTGTTAAAATTGTATCGTTTACTGAAAGCAGCTATTCTGGAGTGGAGGGAGGGCACCAGAGAAGGCCAGTCACTACCAGGTAGCTCCTCTTTGCTTTCAGCTGCTCAGCTCCATAATAATTTTTTTCTGTGACTATTTCACAACTTCATCTGCTGCCACTGCTCTAACCTCAGCAAGGAACAGTAGGACAAAATTATATCTGTAGTGAATCAAAGGACACGAGTGCCTGGGGAAGCCTTTCTTGAATAAATTATGGCTACAGGAAAGAAGCTAAGTCTATTTGTGAAGAGCAACAGCCATTTTAGAAGTAGCTTCATGTGACAGCAGTTGGTACAAGTTGAGCAGTTTTTGCTCTCTCTACTTTCTGATTGAGTGTAGCAACAGTGGAGTTTTCACCGTTGGTGGAATTCGAGATGAGTATACCCAAAATAGTGTTTCAATTCCTCAGATATCTCCCATTCTGGAAGATAAACAAACGTAATACACTGGTGCAAAAAAAAAAAATAAAACCAGCAACTTTACAAAAAGAATGCTACTTTTATTTTCAAATGCTGTAAAAAGCCTCATATAAATTTTTTATAATGCTTCTATGTAACTTTCCCAACCACAACTAATGAAACAGTCTAGGAAAAAATATAGCAGTTGCCATTTCGACTCCAAGAACGAGCTGCTGTAATATATATCACCATCAAAAAGGACACGGTACAGTATGTTTCAATGCTGGCAATTGCTCGTGTTATTGAAAAAAAGTGAGAGCACTCCCTAAGCATTAGAGTATAAAGGGGCTAAACTGCAGTATTCCCTACCGGCTGTCGCAGAGGAACAAGAGCTGACACAACACACACCCTTTGGACTGCTCCTGCCCGTTTATCCTCGCGGTGTGGAGAGCTCTCAGCCAGCCCCTTTGCACTTCGGGGAGTTCACCCACGGCAGACGCTTTTATTCCATACTGTATCCAGGTGTTTAACAACTGACCTATAAAAATAACACTTATATAACTCTCCAGCAAGGCAAATTTAACAGTGCAAACGCAGTATCAACAATAATTGATTTCCCAAATGCTGGCAATTCTTTTTTTTTTTTTTTTTTTAACCTCCTTTTGCACATGAAACAACCTCCGCTGCTGTCCTGTGCCTAAGGCCACTCACTCCCGTTGATTGGAAATGGAACAAAGTGCAAAAGCTCAGCTGCGTTTCCCAATCCAAGCTTCCTCCCCAATTTCGGGGTATTCGGATCCAAAATTTGGATTCAGGCTCCCCACGTCCATCGATGCACTCAAAGTTTTCCTGCTGGAATAGCTTAACTTCCCAGCAAACCTCTGATAACAATTTGCATCCACGATTCCACATTGCAACAAAAGTTAACAAAACATACTTCCAGAAAATAAATTTTCACATGGTTGCAATCATCAAGCCATTTCAGGATCTTTGGTACTCCAAGAATAAGAAAAATAAATGGCACAGTGACAAACATCGCCAAAGGAAAACACACAACCATCCAAAGCAATAAGACAAAGATAACAAAACAAGATATGTTGCACTTTCATTTTTTGAAAGCCAGTGTAGATTAACCTTCTGTTCTCTAATCCATTACAGTGTCACAGTTTCACCTTTAAAAAAAAAAAATTTATCATCCTAAAAGCAATAGTTAATATTTTGTTTAACTCGTCTTACTGATTAAAATAACGCTATGTTTTTAAAAAAATAATAAATCAACTACCACAATACAGGAGTTTATGCTAAATAGGCTGCACGCTGTTTCCCTATGGTTATAACTCTTATGTGAGCACTGATATGATTAATCATCTGCAATTTTAAATGAGTATTATCTTTAGTGTTACAAATACAAGGATTGAGCTTTTTCCTAAGTTTGTAAACCAGTGAGTATGTACAGACATAGTTGTTTAATAGATAGCTTTAAATTAAGTGTGTATCTCCCCTCCCCCAAACCCCACAGGGATAAAAATCACCAGTATTTACTGAGCATTTGCAGTTCTCATGAAACTTATCTTGTCTTAGCAAGTTCAAACAAAGACTTCCTTTTGTATTACACAAATTAGGGTAACCATGGTCTTTTGAAATGTGCTGTTCACAGGAATTCCATTTCTGGTGCACATAGTGCCCCATGAATATGGTCGGAAATGAAAACTAATAAAAATTCTCTTTTGAATAGCAGTGTCCTTTGAAACCAAGTTTGCATCTCAGATATTTTCTGCCCAAGCTTCCCCGTTTCGGTAGAATGGATTGAATGCCTTAGAAAAGGAATTTCCTTTCCTGAGAAGCCTCAGAAGCCGCTGGGGCACTGGCAGAACAAAGCCTGAAAGTGTCAAGGTGGATTTCATTCAGTTCCTGGTTTTGGACAGTCTTTGCATGGACGGAGGTTGAGCTTCCCAACATAGACAAGGCTAAGAACAACACTGGAGAACCTCTGAGGGATCTTGCCCCAACAGCAGTAATTAGTGTTAAGGTCTGGGAAGAACAACTGGGAGATAAACGAGCTGTTTTCGCAGCATTTAGGCAGAAGTTTAGCTTAGCCACCTTCTGGTGGTGGAGCCACCTCCACACTGGAGAAATTGAATGGGCCCTGAAGCACTGGCTGCTCCTCTGTGATAACCTGCAGACTAACATTTCTTGTAGAAAGATAGTATAAATAACAGATATTTGATGCTTCAAGGGAGACAAAATACTGGAAGAAAGGCATCGCTGAACCCCTTGAGGAACCTGGTAGCTGTTGCTAACCTGCAGACTAAAATTTCTTGTAGAAAGATAGTATAAATAACGGATATTTGATGCTTGAAGGGAGACAAAAGTACTGGAAGAAAGACATCACTGAACCCCTTGAGGAACCTGGTAGCTGTTGGATTGAGGAAGACTCCAACATGTCAGTAAGCCACCCGTGTACAGAAATCTTGCTGGTAACTGGTCTTTTATGCAACAGACGAACACCCCAGTGCATTTTTAAAGCATACAAATAATTTAGAACAGCTGATACCATGGTTCCTAGCAGCAATAAATATTTCTATAATGGCTTTTTATAAAGAGTCAATTACATTTTGCTGCAAAAGCCAGTTTAATGGAGTCTTTCCTACTGTATGCCAAAGCTTCACTCCCCTGGGCTTTACATTGCCTTTCCCTCGTGTTCAGAGGAGGAAGAGAGCAACAGTGACCCTGCTGCAATTTCGGGGGGATTTTTCATTGCTGTAAACCTCTTTTGTAACCCCAAAATGACAAAGACCTCTATTGTATTGTGATAGATTCGAAGTACTGCAGTTAATATGCTGGTAGGGGTAGAGATAGAGGTAAATTTGCCAGCAGCCAGATAACTGCAGACTCTTTGAGCAGTGCAGTTCAGTCCTGAACCGCTGCTGGGCTGAGAAGCAAAACCATACCCTGCCTAGGGAGGGATTTCTGCTCCAGCTTCTGCAACCCAGGAGCCCCATCTCTGCTGCTGCTTTGTCACCACCCTGCAGGTTGGGGAGAACAGTGTTTAGATGCTGCGCCCAATTCAATCAGGGTTATTTGTGCTTCCTGGAAACTGGGCCTCAGGCTCAGCTGAACCTTTGTCATCCCATGGGCCACATTAGATAGTGATACCAGAAGAAGGTGGAGCCCACAGGAGAGTCTGCATCTAGTGAGTCTGAGCGAGGCACCCCATTTCCTCTGGCTTGGCAGAGGATGCTCCAGGCCATTCTGGAAAGAAAAGGCTGGAGCAGCAGCAGGAATTGGATGACTTTCCTAGAATATGTTTTGCACAGAAGGAAAAGGCGATTTGAATGATGAGCAGCAAAAAGATGATCAGCCTTACAGCAGAGGCAGAAATGCAGTCCCAGAAACTGCTGTCTCTTCAGAACTTGGTATCAGAAAGCTTTCCTTCTGTTAAAAATCTTTATGATTTTTATTCAGATTCCTTTTTCCTTTTCAAGTTGCCAACAGGCACCATCATCTGAAATAGTAATGCCCATCAACTGTCATTTAAAGCAAATACCACTACAGAGATCACAGAGACTGCTTCAATGCCACACACGGTGGGGAAAAAAAAAGGAAGAAAGAGAAGAAGGGATGATCAACTGCTGAAACCCTCCAGTGGGGAGGAGCGAGAGTGGGCAGGGTACAATTAGGCCCACAGGACACTGCTATTTACAATCATCCAGTGTTGCCACACACAGGGGATCTGCCGACCGCAGCTGGAACATCCTTAACTGCTCAGAGAATTTTGCAAATATGGGCACCCTTGAGCAACTGCTCAGAGAATTTTGCAAATATGGGCAGGGTTTTTTGTTTTTTTTCCCCACACTGCATCTCTAAAACCCCCCAGGTGAGCAGTAGAGTAACAACGCTGCATAAAATGCTATGTTTCACTCCTGGGTGGATTAGATGGTTTACAGTAAAAACACAGCCACGGAACAGAGAGGCATAATTAACCGTTACACACACATAGGCAGTGCGGTTACAAAGGGATGGACCTTCCTTTTATTCCAGTACCTTCATATAATAAAGTTAACAAAAATATTCAAATATTTAAAAAAAAAAAAAAAAATAGCCAGCTGGCACTGCCAACTAATTCCTGTAGTAGTCTTAGAAATCCTAAGCCTGTAGAATTTCCTTGTGAAATCGATGCGCACCAGAGTCAATGTATTAATCACTAACGCCAAGCGGGTCTGGTGATGCAGCTACCTGAGGTTTGTAGTTTTATTTTTGTGGGGTTGTGTTTCGTTTCACAACTTCCCGGCTTTCATGTAGGAAGGGATGGAGCCACGCTGCGTGAGCCCTTCAAACCTCTTGTAGGTGTAATTGAGGAAAACCCAGTCTTTGGATTTGTAGTCAGGTTCTGTTGCGTTTGGCACTAGAATTGAGAAACAAAAGGAAACACAACAACAAAAGAAGACACGGTTAAAACCGGCGCTGCTTCTGAGCCAGTGCTCTGTGCAAAAGCCTCTCAAACAGCCCTGAAATCTTATTGCCCCGGTCAGCAGAAATTCCTTGAATAAATCCTGGTTTTAATCAGGTCAGTTGCCTTTTGGCAACGGTCTGAGAAGAGTTATAATTTCAGCATTTATCTCTGAAGCAGAAAAAGGGTTTTGTTATTTTTTTTGTTTGGGTTTTTTTTTTTAGTATATGCACACACCCTAACAGGCTCCCACACCTTGACAGGAACCTCTAACACACCCACAGGATATACAGTTACAAAAAAATGTAACGTTTACCATGCTTCACGTGCAACAAGTGCGTGTATACACATTTTATCTTCACCATAAACAGAAGAAAAAGAGAGATATATCCAAGTTCTCCCAAGAGAGCCACACCTGTCATGCACATACTGCTCTCCTGCTCACAGCCAGGCTCATGCAGCCTCCTCCTATTTTATGAGCAGCTGCCACACTGCACAGACATTTCCACAGTGAGCTTCTACATCTAGCTTTCAGAGTTCTATAACAATATTTTCAAACTCAAGATGCCAAACACATCGACATCAAAGTTTTATTTAGGAATCTAGATGTACGGTAACATTTTCAGTGGGTCCAAGATGCCAAAACTGATACAAATGTACTGGTATTATCCACTTAAACTTAAACTTAAACACCTTAGCTTGGGCAGTGCAGATTGATGGCTTTTGCATTAAAAGACCAAACTCTTCCTTGCCCTTAAATAAAAGCCGTTTCAGAAAAAAACACCTCAGCATTTTGATAATTCTTATGGTTGTTAGTACATCTACCTGTCATCAATTAATCATTGTTATATATCTATCTTTAAGCCATTGAAAACAGTGGGAGAACTTGGCATGTCAGAGAACCAAGGCTTTTATGTATAAAGATTTCCTACTACTTGTCAATAGAAAATAACAATTAAAAAAAAACACCTTAAATTATTTGCAGAGCTACTCAGGTTCATATAGCACTATGTTAAATATTCATCTGTCCAAAAATTTTGCTCACAAATATGTGAACGTTTATGTTTGGCATGAAACTCAGAAGTCATTAGAAATCAAAGCAAATAAGTGCATAATGTTTTACCAGAATTTGGTCAGACAGACCGTACGGTAGAAAACCACACTGTTTTCTGTGCTCAGTATGTGTGCAAACCAATTTTTACTAAGAGATTTAACTGTAAAAATCTGTGGGCTTTTTTTTTTTCTGCAAAGCTATACAGGAATAGAAGCCATGAGAAACCATAGGCCTACATTTATATTTTTAAAAAGTCTCTAGATCAAGTCTGTATTTTAGCTTGATTAGGGTATCACAAAATTAATATAAAAACAACAACAGCAGCAGCTGAGGACTATTCTAGCACATCACAGATAAAACTTTGGAATTTACAATGGCACTCTCACCTGGCTGTAAAATATCAGATTCAGGAAATTCATCGAAGTTGGAAGTATCATCAAAACTTTTGATTTCTATAGGGATCGCGGCTGGTCTTTCCCTGCAAATAGAAGCGCCAGAACAGCAAATATTAGCAAAAGATACAAAGTTTTGTTTCATTTAGCTTTTAACATCACTTGAATTTAAAGCACAAAGGTTCCACCCAATCCATCCCAGATCTGACTTGCCTGTTTGCTGACCTCATGGGGAGAGATTCAGTGGTTTCCTATCTAGCATTAGTATCTTCTTGGCAAACTTGGGGGGAAAATATAATTTTCCCATTAAGTGAAACAGCATTCCACACTTATCTGCCATAGAGCTATCTGTATGATCTTTGATGTCACTGTGAACCACTGTGGTTACCTCTGTTTCATAAACCCAGCTGAGCATGATTTTACTTGCACCTGGAGCCACCAGATTTGTTGCTCTGTAATTGCAGCACCCATCAGCCTGGGCCTCACCCAAAGGCCAGACACTCGGCCACCGGGATCTCTCATCCAACAGGACTCGGCTCCAACACGTTACTGCTTTATTAGCTCAATAATTAGGCAGCCCTTTAAGGAGTTTTAAGGTGGTTTCAAAGTCACTGAGGTGATCTGTCTCACAAAAGCATACAAACACAGCACTACGGCAAAAGTCATTCATTTACACCTGTAAACCTAATACAGTTGTACGTGCTGCAATTACAATTAAATCCACATCTGGGTGGAACAGGGAAACCATTTTTCCAGGCTGCCAGATGTGGCATGAACAGATACATCACTGCTCTTGCTGCTTATTAAAGTCTCCCACCCCACAAAGATAAGTTAATGAGGCTTTTTGCACCAGAGGAAATGAGAAGTACAAGAGCTGGACAATCACACGTCCACAGTATGGATTTTCACCTAGACAACTGCAGTATTACTGGAAGAGCAGACTACCTCAAACAGTAGCCATCATTTCAATGGAAAGTATCTGTGGTCCCACCAAAGCCTAAAGGTGTCACCACGTTGGGCACGTGGAGATGTAGCTCAGCACCTGCAGGCACAAGCTCAGGCTGGGACTGCCTCAGCCCAGCCCTCCAACCAGCAGGATTTTGCCACAGAGGTGGTGGCTCTGAGGGGACTCAGTGCCTCTGCCCAGACACAGGGGTTCACTCAGGTGCAGTACCTGCAGCACGCACTACACACATGCCCTGCCTCTCCTCTTTATTCCAAAAATGCAGGGGAGACAAATAGAATTTGCTTTTTTCTTGTGCTCCTATTACAAGAAGTCCATTATAGCAATAGCTGTAGAGCCTGTTGCTACTGGAGAGGAGCTCTCTGCTGGTATCACAGCACACATCAGGAACACAGCCACCCTACCACAATTTCTTTCCATCTTGGGCACTCTGAGGCATCTCAAGACAGTTAAACTCTGATCAGATCTATGAACGTCAGCAAGGCCTGAAAACCTTTGCTGTCACCCACCTACTGCTTTTCAAAATAAAAGATTCATTGGAAATAGTTATCCTTGACATCTTAGTGCATGAAATTCTTGCTTTCATGGCTTTTATTCTCTCTACAAAATGTATATATATACCTGATATGTCCCCAGTCCACTCCTTCAAAAAACTGATGACTTTTTATTTCCTCGACTCCATTACTACCGATTCTATTTTCTGAATCGATACAAAACCTGAAAAAGTGGAAAAAAAAATAAAGGGAATGTTACAATAAGTGCAGACAGAAGCAATAGCAAATAAATACCACCATGGTATCCTGTATCAGGCATTTGAGAAAGGTCTTTCAAATATTTTCATTGCTTGGGGTAACACAAAAGCAGCTCGCTGCATCTAGGGGAGAAGGGAAATAGTAGAAGCAGAATATTGTTAGAGTCCCATGATGACAGTAACTTACACATTTTCTAGGCTGTTGAATCCCCATCTTCAAGGTTTGTGAAAAGTTGATGCAAGTTCTAGCCCTGTAAGATTAGTTTGGAATGAAGGCTTAAGTTAAAAGGTGAAGATAGAGGATTGTTGAGCCGGCAACTGTTACCTAAGCTTACGTTAAAAGGTGAAGATAGAGACAGAGGATTGTTGAGCCGGCAACTGTTACCTGCTCAAGTAGGCAGGAGGAAAAACACCAAGGGAAGTACAACATCCTAAAAAAAATAATAGGGAGCTGCAAACTCTCCAACAGCAGCTCAGCAACACCAAGGGTCTGTTCCAGGGAGCAGCAGAGGCTGACTTCTCTGGACTGCCACCCGTGTGGCTGGAAAAGACTCTTGAGTATCTCATCAAGGAGATGGTGAGCACATCAATGCTTAGCCTCCCTGCTCATTAAATCTTAGCTAGATCTTTGGCAACACATACAAAAAAGATAACTGCTTTATATTTATACAATGTCCTTGCGGTCTCTTTGAGCACGGCTGAAGGTGTCAAAAGTGACAGAAGGAGGGACATTGACAATAACGGGGAAAAACTCCCATATCATACAAAAAGCTTAGTCTTGCCAAGCGTGGAGTCACCTGATGATCTCTGGAAGTGGGGAGCACTTGGCAGCATGGCCATGTGGGCCTCTGGGTGCTCCAAGCAAGGCAGCTGGCCTTTGTTAGATGGAACCCTGTTTGCCTGCACGAGCAAAGCCTCTGGCTGGTGATTTAGGTACCATGAACTCATCATCTCTCCACGCCATCACATCATCCAGATTCACAAGGAACTTTAAACATCAACACATTGCAATACAAAAAAGGTCACCTTACTAGTCAGTGAAATTTTCAGCAGATAATCTAAGTAATGTAGCGAGTTACACTACAGATTCTCTCCAATTATAGACTGTAATGTTCTTTTACTTGTAGTTGAGTGTCACTTGGGGAAAAAAAAAAAAAAAGCACTTCTATTTCTACTGCAACCCAGCCAGTTCATTGATGCCGAGTACTAATAATAGACCTCAAACCTTCTAACAACAGTTGCCCACACCAGGTCTCAGGATTCACCAGACTTTGAATTTGAGCTTATTTTAGTTTGATTCTGTCTGTATCCATAAGGAAACTAACTTTTCCACAACTTCCTTTAGGCTGAAATAACCATTGTCTGACTTGCCCAAGCTACAACAAAGTACCAACAGCCAGGTATTTGTAGCTTAACCTGCTGGTTTGACCTTGGTTTAGTGAATTGTCTATAACTAGAGAAGCTTTACCCTAATTTAAATCATTCCATATATGGTGAAAAACTAATACATTCAAGTAGCCGTTGTATAACTATATTCATGAGCCAATCAGCAAGACATGTTAACAAATTAACTGCCCAAACTATCTGAAAATGCCCCAAATGCAGCCAAAACTGAGGAGGAAATCCTTAGCAGCACCACTGTACACTTCCCAGCAAAGACCTCGGGATGCTGACAACATGCAGGAGAGGTTAAGCAAAACACTAGAGAAATAGGTACTAAAAACATAATAAGACTGTTATACTCAATCTTATTAATGAATATTAGCAATAATGAATTAATTTGAACTTTGTTAGTATCACTGTAACTGGATTAAGAATAACTGTTGTATTTGTTATATTTGTTGTGTGCTACTGGGGTACTGCTTGGACTAATAACAAATTCTAGTTCTTGGTTCTGCCTATTCAATACATTTCCCTTTTTCCCCTCTAACAAAACCATGGAAGTTTGTAATATTATCTTTGAAACAAATCAAAGCCAAAAATCATCCCTCCCCAAACCTCCCAGGAGTTCTGCTTGACCTTGACACCAAAACCCCTCACAAAAACATCAATGCAAACCGAATGGATTAAAAATTGGTGGTTTGGAAGAAGTGAATAAAGCCAGAACATCCAGAGATTTCTGTTCCGTGCATTAAATGCTGCTGAGCAGTTATTTTTTAGTTCCTTCCAAGAAGAGAAAAATTATACGTTAATCACGTTTTTTCCCCCCCTTCTTTTTTTTCAGTCTGCTCTGTTTCTCCTGATACAGTGGTACAAATCAAGATCATTATATCTTATTATTCTTCTATCTTTTTCCTTCATGTTAAACAAATGGCAAAGGGAAAAAGACTGAAAAAAAGTCCATCAAGGATGGTGACACAGAGTACACTAACTTTTCCTGCAATCTAAAGCTTCCTTCACACAGAACAGAAATGTAACCTAGTGGAAGGTGACTGCACGTGGGCTTTTGTTACTGACCTGAGAATTAAATCCTTTGCTTTCTCTGAAATGGGCACCTCTGGAGGAAATATCAACGTTTCTTTCCAGTTCATAACTTTCCTATAGGTTTCTTGTGGCGTTTCTGAGCAGAAAGGTGGATACCCTGCACAAACAATAGAAAAATTAACAAGCTTTTCCCAGAAGAGGAAAGTGACCTCTGCTTTCCCCAGTTAGTAGTAGCAGCCAATGCTAAATGCACTAATAATGCAACATTTAAGGTTATTTTGTTACCTCCAAGTAATGAGATTGAACTTCAAAAACAGTGAAGACTATTCACTGACAGAGCTAACTGAGGAATCGTCTCTTGCTGCCTTTCTTGGAAAGGTGGGAGGACTTCAAAGTCTTCTGGAAGCTGAATTTGGAGCTTACTTCAGGGAGAACAGAATGAAATTCTGGTCCTTCCACTACGCTTGGGATCAGACTCCGTGAACTGATGGACACCGTTATCACCTTCAAACCCTTGGAATGATTCTTTGGTTGGGTCTTTAACCTACCTATTAGCATTTCATACATAATCACTCCCAAAGACCACCAGTCACACAGCTTGTTGTACCCAGTCTGCATAAATACTTCTGGTGCAATATAGTCTGGGGTTCCAACAGTAGAATATGCCTGGAAAAAAGATATAAACTCTTTAAAAGACAAAAACTACTTTTTTACATTTTGCAAAACTTTTTTTCCTGGGGATTCACATATAGGAGCTTGTTATTTGGATGGACAAGAATACTTAATTTGAGAATTCACAGTATCTAAAATCCCAAGAACATCATTCTTTTACATGAGTAAGCACAGAGAACCTCGAAAGTTAATGGAAGTCATTCTCCTAAATGTGATAAAACCATAGAATATACCCACTGCAATATCAGAAGGTCATCTTAGCTAGAGTTTCAGGTAGGCACATTATTAAAATACCCAAGAAGTTCTGTTGTTGTAATTGTTTTGTTGTAATTGTTGTTTTGTTTGGGTTTGGTTTTTTTTTAAATAAAAAGGATAACCAGTGGTAGATTCCCTTGTGTGACACCCATGATACCCTACCTGTTCCATGTATCACCTAGGATAACCAGTGGTGGATTCCCTTGTGTGACACTCATGATACCCTACCTGTTCCATGTATCACCTCGTCTTTATTGCTAAATTAATTTGAGCTCTTACTCAGGTTCCATTCTTTTATCCTTTTGAATGCACAGCCTAGATGATTCTGGCTAATGACTAAATCTTGAGCTATTTGAGAATTTCTCTTTACTGATGGAAAATTTTGCACAGGGCATGGGGGAAGAAAAAAGAACCCCAACAGAAAACAAAAACCCAAGAAAGTCCACGAAAACCAGTTCTGCCAGCAAAATCTTTTACTTTCATTTGTCTGACCATAAACAAAATGCTTCGTTTTATCAAGCAGAGCCAAGACATTTAGTTTTGAACCAACCGAAAACCAGTGGCTCCTCTTGAGGCTCCTTTTCAAATAGCATTGATAGAAGTTGTCGTTTTGATCTTTTATTCTCTCTGTTTGACTGTCACATGATTGATTGAGCTCCATCACACCACTCTGCCACACCAGTTACTGACCTGGAAATGTAGTCTTTTCAGGGATCTAACTGCAAGCAGGACTAAGGGCATGAAATACAGCCCCTGTGAGGCAGCACGATTGCAACAATCTCATCATGTCTTATAAAAGTAAAAACAACTCAAAAGCTTTTTGGGAATACTTTTTGGCATATCACTTTTTGAACAGAGAATACAAAATAAGAAGTTCCAAAATTTGAAAACTGAGGTTTTTGCAACTGCTATTTAGTGCAGGGCACCAAAATACAAGCAGGGCTGAAATTCTGAAAGCCCAAGGCTGACGGATACTTTCCTTTGATTCAGTTAATGCCAGAGGGCTGTTTATTACTCGACAACTCACTACAGAGCCAGGCTGCACCGCTCCAGTGCCAATACCCTCCGCTGCCTTTCTATCGTAATCCTGTTCAGCAGAAGGACAAAAAAAAGTTTTCCCCACAATTTTCTGAAAAAAAAAAAAAATATATAAATCACGCAGCGACACATCTTCTTGCAACATTGAACTGCAGGAGTTAACCCAGGAGCTCACACAGTGTCACTGCCAGGTCAGTTTAGGAGACACACTCGAGGTACAGCCATTGCTGGTGCCTGAGGTTTGCTGGTCCTGATGCTCATGAGGGAAACAAAGGCAGGGACTTGATAGTTACAGCTGTGAAAACAGGCAGATGAAGTGACCAGGCTGATGGTCATCCTTTCACCCTTCCCCTCATCTCTGAGCTATTCCACAACTGGAATCACTAGAGCACCTTCTTTGGAGTTAACTGAAATTTTGGGTTCAGGTAACTGAAAGTTAACTGAAACTTTCAACTGAAATCAGTTGGAGAGAGTAATATCTGTAAGGCATGAGGGCCTTTCAGTTTTAAAGATCCAGCAGCATTAACGCCCGTTTTTTATTTAACATTTTCTGTAAATCATAGAATCATAGAATCATTGAGGTTGGAAGAGACCCTTGGGATCATCGAGTCCAACCATCTCCCCTACTCTACAAAGTCCTCCCCTACACCATGTCCCTCAGCACTGCATCTAAACGGCCCTTAAACACAGCCAGGGATGGGGACCCCACCCCCTCCCTGGGCAGCCTATTCCAGTGTCTGACCACTCTTTCTGTGAAGAATTCCTTCCTAATGTTCAATCTAAACCTCCCCTGTTGGAGCTTGAAATAGGTTAAAAGCAAAGAAGTTATATGTGATTATATTAACTCACCAGCTGTCGCCTGTTCTTCTTCCATGTTTCTGCTTTTCTCTTTGAGTTCATATTCTGAAATGCTAATTTACAAAATAGTTAGTAGATAATAAATGCATTTGAGAATTAAAAGATTGATAACGTTCTGTTGTCAAATAACTCTTTTATGGCTTTAGAATGCTCTAGTCTAGAAACAAAAACTTGATTATAACTGGAGATGGGAAAATTATAATGAATAAAACTACTGTCCAATTTACAGCAGAAAATCATGTAAGTAGGACACATGATCAGCAATTCTAAATTAGAACTTGTTAAAGGCTTTACAGATTGATCTGAGATCAGCAGCCCTTATTGTTGCAGCTGGCAACGTATATGCAGATACAGGCGATATTTTTTTAAGCAACAAGTGAAGAATGCAAGAACTACAGAGTGATTTTACATCTGTAGAATAAAACATGAACATGGATGTGTCACCAAGGCATGCTGATGAACAACTTTACCCTTATGAAAAGCTTCCCAAGACTGTTACTGATTTTTGTGAGTCACCACATAAAACCCATGGCCCTTCTGAAAGGGTGTTTCTGTAACTTCACTAACATTGGTATGAAAAATACATTAAAATATAGATACAAATACACATAATGTATCTGTGTACAAATGTGCAAAAATGCATTATCACTGCAGAAATCATGATTTCTTTCCTGTGAAATGCTTCCATGTCCCAGGGAACGTGCAGTTCCAGTTTGCCAACTAAATTCACTCAGCCTGACCAATCTTGCTTAACCCAGCAGAAAAAAAAATTACAATGTGGCATAGCTGTAGCTCAGAACTCTTCAAATATTTAACCAGGACACCTTATACTTACAGAAGTCACTGGGTGGGTTGTGTGTAAGGTTCCTGTAGAACTCTGTTCTGTGAGCTTTCTTTAAACCTGTGCATAGCCCAAAATCAGACAGTTTCACATGACCCTAAAAAAAAAATTCAGAGAAGATAAAAAACAGAATTTAGAAAGGTAGTGCTCGAAAAAGAAAGTTTTAACAACTGTACCTGCCTTCACAGGCCATGATGGACTTGCCCATGACTACCTAATCCAGGACAAGTAGGCAAATAACAACTGAATCTTGATATACATTATTAATCTTGATATATATTATTAATGGAGCAGGTTCAAGTTGGAAGCTGTAAGAGCATGTTTTCTCTCAAAAGGGTTATTGCCTGCTCCTCCCTGGGAATGGTTACATCTAAGAGTGTGTTTTCTCTCAAAAGGGTTACTGCCTGCTCCTCCCTGGGAATGGTTACATCTACAATTCTGCAGCAGTAGAGTTTGCCTGGTTTTGTTTTAAACTGGATACCATTGAGAGTGAGAAAGCCTCCAGAACAAAATTCCTTTGTTTTGTTTTGATGGTAACCTATTTCTAATCAGGTTTCCAAACATCAGTGCTAGATAGTCTACAGATTTGGGTGTGATGCTTACTGGGTCTGTTTCATGGCTCGCTAGAGTCAGTCTAACCCTGGTGATAATTGCAGGAATTTCACTGATTATTTAGCACTGTCTGAATGTTTCATGCTTTTGCTCGATTTGAAGTAACTAAGTATATCAGTTTTTAATGTGTACGAGCATCTGGCCACCTGAAGTGGGTCTTCTCACTTAAAAGGTTCAACCTAAAAGGGCTAAAGGGCTTTCCAACAAAAAAAACAAGGGCAGTTTTGCTTTAAGTGTACTAGTGTTGAACAAGGAAAAGATAATGACCACTTTCTGCCTTTACTCCAGCTAGTTTAAAATCACTGGTGTGGCACTACTGCTTCCCACCAATTAGCATCACAATAAAGGGCATTATCTGCAGACCATCTGCAGTTTAGGAGCACATTACTTGCCTTAGCATCCAGCAAAAGGTTATCTGGTTTGATATCTCTGTGGATGAATCCCAGCTGGTGAATAGCATCTATGGCCAGCACAGTTTCAGAAATATAAAACTGTGTCTCCTCTTCTGATAAGGTGTCTTTCTTCATTAGTAAGGTCATCATGTCACCTAATCAAAGAGCAGAAAATACAGCTTAGAAATCAGAACATTTTAATCACAAGACTAATTCTATGTGAAACCCCAGTAGAATCCAAATTCAACCTTGTAACTGGCCTTACAGCTACTAATTATGAAACTATTACTGGAAGGACCTACAAACCCAACATACTTTTTTAGTAAACTGGATGTAAAACTGTTGAAAATCCCAAATAGGAAATTTAATTGGATAGACCAAGAAGATACAGTGAATTGTAACGCATAATACACGTATTGCATGTATTTACTGCCTTCAGCAGTTACAAGCCAAACACTGGATCAGAATAATTATTTAATCCAAGTCTATTTTAAACGCCCTTCCATAACCTCTTTCCCCTAAAAAGCAGGAGTGATTACATTACTGAGACTTCATTTTAAACAGCATTAATTTTTTTATTATAGAAAAATTACACAGTATGCTCGTTTTTAACATTTCATGAAGCTGACAAGAAAAGCTAAGGAAGAAAGAGTCTTATCACCTAACACCAGGACATGCAGCTTACCTCCAGGTAAGAACTCCATGATCAGGTAAAGATTTCTTTTATCCTGAAAGCTGTAAAACATTTTCACTACCCAGGCTCCATCTGCTTCAACCAAAATATCTCTTTCTGCTCGGATATGGGCCACCTAAAATTAGAAAAACCAAACCACTATTATTTAAGAACAATTTAAATACTTCACCAGGGAATGCCATATTATATTCCCAGTCCTACAATATATTTTCATGATCTTTCATGAAGAAACTATTTTTCATGCTTTTTAAATACATTTCATAGTTTTTCATAGTTTTTGACTAGGTACCTATCAGTCCTCATAAAATACCAAACAAACTCACAGAAGTGATAGGACAAGGGGTAATGGCTTCAAGTTGCACCAGGGGAAGTTCAGGTTGGATATTAGGAAACATTTCTTTACTGAAAGGGTTATCCAGCATTGGAATGGGCTGCCCAGGGAGGTGGTGGAGTCACCATCCCTGGAGGTATTTAAGAAACATGTAGACATGGTTCTTCAGGGCATGCTCTAGTGCCCAAGATTACTGGTTTGTGG
The DNA here is from genome assembly GCF_001431845.1 of Calidris pugnax. NCBI lineage: Eukaryota > Metazoa > Chordata > Aves > Charadriiformes > Scolopacidae > Calidris > Calidris pugnax. Next base: position 400,127 of record NW_015091069.1, read on the forward strand.
TGGGATGCTGTGTGGGTGGGTGATGGTTTTTGGTTTGGTGGTTGTTGTTGTGTGTTTAGGTGGTGGTTTGTGTTTTTTGTGGTGGTTTTTTTTTTTTTGGTGGTTGGACTCTATGATCTCTGAGGTCCCTTCCAACCACCACAATTCTGTAATTCTGTGAAGTCAACTCAATGTTGGCAATAACTGTTCACACAGCTTTGCAGATGCATTGCTTCTTAGGTTGCATCTGTTTGTTGGAAAGAACTGAAAAATACGATGCCAAAGTGCAATTTCCCATTTTACTATATCCTAAAATGAAATAGGAGCACTTAAAAAAAAATATACAGAGCCGACCATTGCAGACCTTTACATGATACTGCAATCTCAGACAAAAATGTAATGTGCAACTCAAGGTGCAAATACTGACAGTTATTGGAAAAGGCTAGAACTGGTCTTAAAGAACAGCCCCCTTTTGGTCTTGGGCTATTTAAGGCCGGGGGGGTGGGATGGGAAGGGAAGAGAAGATGGCACTAGTTCTCCAACTGATGTGCACGAAGCTGGCCCAGAGGTGATGCTGCCACCACTGCTGCTGATCTTGGTCCTGGGCAAATGAGTTTGGGAACATCTGACCTTGCTCTGGATATTCCAGTCCCACCTGAGACGTCGGTAAATATACAGAGAGCTGCTACCCCATGAATTCACTGGAAATTAAGAGTAATGGAGATGGGAGGGAGAGGTGTATGTTTCACTAGAATGTACCCTCATCGTGAGGGGAAAATGAAAGACACATGCATGGAAAAATATTTCTTGACAGCTTTAAGGTTTTCATTATTCATATACCAGAAAGCAGCTTCTGGAGAGAAAATATGTACCGCTATTCCAGCTTTGAGGGCTATTTCCAATAAGCAGCAAACAGTCTTCTGCATCTCTTCCCCAATTCTACTAATCAGGAGCATCTTTATGTGTATGTGTTCTTTTCAAAGGGTTTCACAGGGCAATGGTCTCTCTCTCTGTAGCAGGCACTCCAACTTTGATTTATCTAGCTCTATCTGTTCTCGTTAGAAAATATTCCTTTCCACCCTCCACTCCTCAATGTAGCTATAAAATATAACATTAGATCCTTGCTTAAAAACAGCCAGGATATCACCCAGTGCTATCAGGCTTATCTTTTTTGTGTGTGTGTGTGTATTTGTGTTCCTTTCCATTAAACAAACCAGGCAATGAAAATTACAGCACATAAACATTCTCCAGGGAAGATTACCATCCCAAACTAAAGGAGGCTCAGCCTCCTTGCCACGTCAGGTGATAAAGGGGGGCAGAGCTTTACACCTGAGGGCTACACACATCCAGGCTGCTGTGCAGAACATGCTGCTCCTCTGGTTCCCTATATTCAGTGGAGGAGACAAAAAGTCTGTGCCAAGAAAAAAAAAAAAAAAAG
>NW_015091069.1:419913-424635 GCF_001431845.1 Calidris pugnax
TTTCATAGTTTTTGACTAGGTACTACAAAGTCCTCATAAAATACCAAACAAACTCACAGAAGTGATAGGACAAGGGGTAATGGCTTCAAGTTGCACCAGGGGAAGTTCAGGTTGGATATTAGGAAACATTTCTTTACTGAAAGGGTTATCCAGCATTGGAATGGGCTGCCCAGGGAGGTGGTGGAGTCACCATCCCTGGAGGTATTTAAGAAACATGTAGACATGGTTCTTCAGGGCATGCTCTAGTGCCCAAGATTACTGGTTTGTGGTGGGGTGCTGTGTGGGTGGGTGATGGTTTTTGGTTTGGTGGTTGTTGTTGTGTGTTTAGGTGGTGGTTTGTGTTTTTTGTGGTGGTTTTTTTTTTTTTGGTGGTTGGACTCTATGATCTCTGAGGTCCCTTCCAACCACCACAATTCTGTAATTCTGTGAAGTCAACTCAATGTTGGCAATAACTGTTCACACAGCTTTGCAGATGCATTGCTTCTTAGGTTGCATCTGTTTGTTGGAAAGAACTGAAAAATACGATGCCAAAGTGCAATTTCCCATTTTACTATATCCTAAAATGAAATAGGAGCACTTAAAAAAAAATATACAGAGCCGACCATTGCAGACCTTTACATGATACTGCAAATCTCAGACAAAAATGTAAGGTGCAACTCAAGGTGCAAATACTGACAGTTATTGGAAAAGGCTAGAACTGGTCTTAAAGAACAGCCCCCTTTTGGTCTTGGGCTATTTAAGGCCGGGGGGGTGGGATGGGAAGGGAAGAGAAGATGGCACTAGTTCTCCAACTGATGTGCACGAAGCTGGCCCAGAGGTGATGCTGCCACCACTGCTGCTGATCTTGGTCCTGGGCAAATGAGTTTGGGAACATCTGACCTTGCTCTGGATATTCCAGTCCCACCTGAGACGTCGGTAAATATACAGAGAGCTGCTACCCCATGAATTCACTGGAAATTAAGAGTAATGGAGATGGGAGGGAGAGGTGTATGTTTCACTAGAATGTACCCTCATCGTGAGGGGAAAATGAAAGACACATGCATGGAAAAATATTTCTTGACAGCTTTAAGGTTTTCATTATTCATATACCAGAAAGCAGCTTCTGGAGAGAAAATATGTACCGCTATTCCAGCTTTGAGGGCTATTTCCAATAAGCAGCAAACAGTCTTCTGCATCTCTTCCCCAATTCTACTAATCAGGAGCATCTTTATGTGTATGTGTTCTTTTCAAAGGTTTCACAGGGCAATGGTCTCTCTCTCTGTAGCAGGCACTCCAACTTTGATTTATCTAGCTCTATCTGTTCTCGTTAGAAAATATTCCTTTCCACCCTCCACTCCTATATATAACTAGCTATAAAATATAACATTAGATCCTTTCTTAAAAACAGCCAGGATATCACCCAGTGCTATCAGGCTTATCTTTTTTGTGTGTGTGTGTGTATTTGTGTTCCTTTCCATTAAACAAACCAGGCAATGAAAATTACAGCACATAAACATTCTCCAGGGAAGATTACCATCCCAAACTAAAGGAGGCTCAGCCTCCTTGCCACGTCAGGTGATAAAGGGGGGCAGAGCTTTACACCCGAGGGCTACACACATCCAGGCTGCTGTGCAGAACATGCTGCTCCTCTGGTTCCCTATATTCAGTGGAGGAGACAAAAAGTCTGTGCCAAGAAAAAAAAAAAAAAAAAGTAGTACAAGTGCCACTGCAGGAAATGTAATACAAGAGCAAGCGATAGGTAAGGTTTGGACAGGTAAGGAAAGTCCTCTTTCTTCTGTCCTTTTGCTTGAGACATCCACACTTGATCTCTTTGCTTTGTGGTACTGGAGTACTCACTGTGTCCCACCAGGAATTTTCAGTGAATCGTTAACTTAAAAATAAATAAATAAATAACAGCAAAACCCAAACCAAATGAACAAAACCGAAGCAAAACAAAACCTGACTAAAAAGCAAAACAAAGGAAAACAAAGCCAATGAACGATGCGACATCTGTTGAGATTTAACTATCAAAAGAAAACGTTAAGAACTCTCAGTTTTCACTTTGGCAGAGTTTTACTTTTCAAGTAGCGCTTTCCTTGAGGCACAGCTTTACAGATTAAATACTGTAAGGCCTGCACTGAGAAACAAAGGGAGAAAAAAAAATAATCTTTGCCACTAGTCCAAATCAGTTGCCAATGAAACATTTTAAAATTTTTTTTCTTTCCTAACTTCTACTTATTCTTTAGTACTGTGGTAGCAACTCTACAGATGCTTTGGACTGCTATACCGTTATCAGATCTGCAGAAAGGGAATATGTCACCAAATAGGATCTGCCACAAAGAACTTCATTATCAGATCTTACAGAAGGGGAATATATCACCAAATAGGATCTGCCACAAAGAACTTCAGCAATTTTTTAGACAGCATAAGTTTGAAATCTAGGGGACATATACAACACAAACCTGCTCTTTCTCCAGCATATCCGCTTTTCTTAGTATCTTCATTGCATAAATATGACCTGTATCCTTCTTCTGAACAAGGCGGACCTATAATGAGAAATAGAAGTCCATCAGTCTGCTCTATCTCAGAAAATAGAGCCCAGCATGGAATCTATTGGAAGGCTCAAAGTTGCTGGGCATGGAAAAGTTCTTTTGTTACACATTTAAAAACACACAGGAAAAAAAAAAAAAAAAAAAAAAAGAAAAGTACAAATTCTACACCATGTACAACACTAGCACTAGTGATGAATAGAGAGTTTGAAGTAGTTATTGTTTCAGGAGAAGTTAGCAGGCACAGTAAATTCCAAATAGCTGTGAGACTGTACAGGCTAAGGTTTAGGAGGGGATACAACCGTGATGTGACACAGGGCAGGGATGGTGTTTACGGAGAGGAGCTGGGCAACTGCAAATCCATCTTTTCAGGGGGCCACAGGGGCAACAGCAGTTTGGGCCAATAAGAAGCTGTGGGAGACTAAGGGCCTTTCCAGGGGTCTTGAGAAATTGATGCATGTAATTCATTACTGGACTTATCACACTTGCACAATTACTATTTTTAGTAATATTTATTATAGCTATTTAGTACTATTTACTATAGCTGTTATAAATAGCTATTCTTCTGCAATGAAACTCTCCAACTAAAACTTTTTATTCTGTAATTAAAACGTTTCATTTCAATGTCCGATGCAAATTTTATTATCGTATTCAATCAGGAAAGCCACAAACCTCCCCAAATGCTCCTCTTCCTATAACTTTCAAAGAGTCAAAGTCATCCAAGCCAAGCCTAGTCCTCTTCAGTCGCAGAAACTCCGTTTCTTTACGGGCGTGTTGCGACCTGCGTAGCTTTTTCTAAGGAGACACACACACAGAGAAATTTGTAAGTCATTTGACAGTATGAAGCCCCATTGCTCAGGCACCTGCCCCACGTTGTACCAGGATGACAGAGTCATTGGAAGCCACAAGATGGCATCAGGCACCCACACTCACTTCTCCATCCTCCCACACAAACAGAGACACGATGGAGGCACCGTGATGTCCCTGAAGACAGTACGTGAAGACATGGGGTGGTGGACCTCAAGAAAAGCAACTTATTGACCAAAGTTCTGAGAGATGTCAACCGGACAGAGATCCCTCACGCGATTCCAAACAGAGCATGTGCCCAGTTTATTGTTTAAATCAAGAAAAAAAAAAATATGGTTCGGCATTTTGCTTTCTAACCCACTTCTTCCGAGCACATCTCATTTTTTTTTTCTTGCCAGATATAACGGCAAACAATTTTAATCTTTGAAAAGCATGCTATAGACTTGCTGCAGCCATATGCCTCATATGGACTAAAGCCTTAGCTATGGCAAGTATCATTCAAGTATATTCACAGCTTCCCTAATAAACAAGTTATTTACAGGTGCAACGTTCATTTACAAATTAAAACCTCATGTCATGCTAGCTGATGTTTCTGGGGGGTGCAAGAGAGCTGGCTAATGTTTAAGCACCACGTCCTCCAAGCTCGAGATTAGTGCATCCCTAGGAGCAAGAAATCAGGCAAAGGAGGCAGGAAGCCTGCACGGATGAGCAGGGAACTTCTGGAAAAACTCAGGAGGCAGAAGTTTATAGAACGTGGAAAAAAAGGACTGGCCACTTGGGAGAAGTTCTAGGAGCGCTGTCAGAGCATGCAGGGATGCAATGAGGAAGACTAAGACCCGCTTGGAATTAACCCTGGCGAGGGATGTCAAAGGCAATAAGAAGGGCTTCTTCCTGCTTTAGAGTTGGACCAGATGATCTCTAGAGGTCCCTTCCAACTCTGACAACTCCAACTCCCACAGGGCTCAGTACTGGGGCCGGTTCTCTTCAACATCTTTATCACTGATCTGGCCGAGGGGATCGAGTGCACCCTCAGCAAATTTGCAGACGACACCAAATTGGGTGGGAGTGTTGATCTGCTGGAGGGTAGAGAGGCTCTGCAGAGGGATCTGGACAGGCTGGATGGATGGGCCCAGGCCAATGGGATGAGGTTCAACAAGGCCAAGTGCAGGGTCTTGCACTTGGGTCCCACCAACCCCCTGCAGCGCTACAGGCTGGGGGCAGAGTGGCTGGAGCTGCCTGGCAGAAAAGGACCTGGGGGTGTTGGTCAACAGTCGGCTGAACAGGAGCCAGCAGTGTGCCCAGGTGGCCAAGAAGGCCAATGGCATCCTGGCCTGTGTCAGGACCAGCGTGGGGAGTAGGACCCGAGAAGTGATCATCCCCCTGTACT
>NW_015091069.1:424926-456582 GCF_001431845.1 Calidris pugnax
TTTTTTTTTTTTTGTGGTTGGACTCAATGATCTCTGAGGTCCCTTCCAACCACCACAATTCTGTGATTCTGTGATTCTGTAATTCCGTGATGGGCTTCTTCAAGTACGTCAGCCATTAAAGAAAGACATGGGGAAAACGTGGCCCCACTGCTGAGTGAGGTGGGTGCCCTGCTGACAGGACACAGAGAAGGTAGAGTTGCTGAATGACTTTTCTTTGCTTCAGGCTCTTTACTCCAGCGCTCAGGAACCCCAGATCCTGGAGGTAGGAGAGCAAGCCTGGAGCAAGGAAGACTCTCCCTCGATGGCAGAGGATGGGGTTAAAGATCATTTAAGCAAACTTGACACTCACAAGCCCTGATGGGATGCACCCACGAGTGCTGAGGGGACTGGCAGATGTTATTGTGAAGCTGTTCTCTATCATCTTTGAAGAGTCATGGAGAACAGGAGAAGTGCCCGAGGACTGGAGGAAAGCTGATGTCGCACCAGTCTGCAAAAAGGGCAAGAAGGAGGACCTGGAAAACTACAGGCCAGTCAGCCTTACACCCATCCCTAGAAAGGTGATGGAACGGCTGGTTCTGGGTGTCATCTCTAAGCACGTAGAAGAAAAAAACATCATCAGGAGTGGGATACATGGAAGCATGGATTCACCAAGGGGAAATCACACTTGACCAATCTGATGGCCTTCTACAATAGAAAGACTGGCTGAGTGGATGAGGGGAGAGCACTGCATGTTGTCTACCTTGACTTCTGCAAAGCTTTCAACACTGCCTCCCATAATACCCTCATAGGTAAGCTTAGAAAGTGTGGGTTCGATGAGCAGACAGTGAGGTGGGACTGAGAACCGGGTGAATGGCAGAGCTCAGAGGGTTGTGATCAGCGGTGCAGGGTCCGGTTGGAGGCCACCAGAGGTGTTCCCCAGGGGTCGGTACTGTGTCCAGTCTTGTTCAATATATTAATCAATGACCTGGATGAGGGGACAGAGCATACCCTCAGCAAGTTTGCCGATGATACAAAGCTGGGAGGAGTGGCTGACACACCAGAAGGGTGTGTTACCATTCAACAAGATCTGGATAGGCTGGAAAGTTGGACAGTGAGCAACCCGACGAAGTTCAACAAGGGCAAGTGTAGGATGATGCACCTGGAGAAGAATAATCCCATACACTGGTACGGGTTAGTGGCTGGCCTGATGGAAAGCAGCTGTGTACAGAGACCTTGGAGTCCTGGTGGACAACAAGTTGACCATGAGCCAGCAATGTGTCCTCGTGGCCAAAAAGGCCAATGGGGTGCATTAAAAAGAGCACAGCTAGCAGGTAGATGGAGGTCATCCTCCCCCTCTACTCTGCCCTGGTGAGACCCCATCTGGGGGACTGCATCCAGTTCTGGGTTCCCCAGTTCAAGTGGGGGACTGCATCCAGTTCTGGGTTCCTCAGTTCAAAGAGGACAGGGAACTACAGAAAGAGTCCAGCACAAGGGTATGAAGATGATCAAGGGACTGGAGCACCCAGGAAAGGCTGAGAGACCTGGGTCTGTTTAGCTTGGAGAAGACTGAGAGGGGATCTCATCAATGCTTGTAAGTATCTAAAGGACAGGTATCAAAAGGATAGGGTCAGGCTCTTCTCAGTAGTGCCTGATGACAAGACATGGGGCAGCAGACACAAGCTGGAACACAGGAAGTTCCATCTGAACATGCAGAAAAACTTTACTTTGAGGGTAACAGAGCACTGGAAGAGGCTGCCCAGAGAGGTTGTGGAATCTGCTCCTCTGGAGACATTCAAAACCCACCTGGACACGTTTCTGTGCAACCTGCTCTGGCAAAGGGGGTTGAACTAGATTATCTCCAAAGGCCATTCCAATCCCTACAATTCTATGATTCTGTAAGCTCCTCAAATGCCATTTTAAAGTAGTGCAAAAAAAGGAAAGCCACCTCTTCAAAGGCTGCTCAGGTAATATTACCTCCTCATCTGCAAGGCCTTCCTCTTCCATTGCCACTTCTAGCTTCTTCTGCCTGCAAAGGGGAGAAACAGGAAATTGCTTTTTTTATTATTTATTGAAAACAAACATAACACTACAGCGAGACAATGCCCTTACTTCACATATTCCAGATACCAAAGAGTTTGCCTCAAATGGAAATTTGAAGACTTACTGCCCATTCCATTCATTCACTCAGTTGTGATCAAAGCTGTTAAAAATGTATAAGCAACTTTAAGCACATACATATTTGCAGAATTAGGCATTAAAGGTCCAAACATATAATCATTTTCATGACTTAGATTTCTTCATACAATCTTGTTGAAGTAAGGCTGGTTTCATCAGTTCTGATTACGAATCAGAATAAACATGTTTTTTTCCTCACTATTTCTATCTGTACCTCCAACACCTCAGCCAGCTCCAGCTTTCAGCCCCAGTTTTGGCCTTGCTGACCTCTCCCTGGTCACACACCTGGTTCTGCTCCCCTTACCCTAGTGCCAACTAACTCTGCCCCCTGGATTTGACATCCTCTTCTCCCACTGTCCTGCCCAAGCCAGGGCTCACTGGTCCCAGGGCTCTTCCAGCTGGTGCTACGCCAGGCTGGGACAGTCTCATCAGGGAGTGACATCTGGTGGACCCCACAGACACCAGGGGGTCAGCATGTGGCAGTGTGTCCACTAGACCCCTCTTTCTACCTGTGGGTTGCTGTTTTATGACTGTCAGGGTGAAGCTTTCAGAAAGCTCGTTACCCATTAGCAGCAGCCAAGAGTTTGAAGGCTGGGTGCCAGGCTGCTGGTGTCTTTCTGCACTTTGGGAAGTACAGCAGGATCCCCTAAATTAAAAGCCCTCTGTAGACAGTCTATTCTCCTAACTAGAAGCAACTCAATTACATGGGATAATGACTAAATACGACGAGGAGAGAAACCCTGCTGCTCAGCTGAAAACCCCTCAATTAAAAACATATTACCAGGGGAATGATGATTTTCACATGCTGATGACAGTCTGAAACACGAACATTCATTATAATCAAATGCTTGGTGCTTTGACACTTAATTCAAGTAGCATTTCACCATATCAGAGGCAGAATTGGGCACTGATGGGAAAAGTTAAAGCGGAGATGACCAATGACACAAAGAGTAACATTTGACACCACCCAAGAAAAATTCAGATGTAGATATTACATTATGCCCAAAATTCTTCCTGCACACCCATGAGCCTCTCGAACCTTATCAACACCTACAAGTATCTCAAGGGAGGGTTGAAGGAGGAGGGAGCCAGACTCTTTTCAGTGGTTCCCAGTGAGAGGACGAGGGGCAACGGGCACAAGTTGGAACAGAAGAGGTTCCACTCAAATATGAGGAGAAACTTCTTCACAGTGAGGGTGACAGAGCCCTGGAAGAGGCTGCCCAGGGAGGGTGTGGAGTCCCCTTCTTTGGAGATTTTCAAGACCCACCTGGATGCTCCTGAGTAACATGCTCTAGCTCTAGGCAATCCTGCTTCAGCAGGGGAGTTGGACTAGATGATCTCTATGGTCCCTTCCAACTCTAAAAATTCAGTGAAATTCAGTGAAACCCTTCCATCACCAACCCTATGCTCTTTACTGCCCCTTAATTCCACCCTAGGCCACTCTCATCTCTGCCTCCTTCCCTTAGCCCATCACCCTGTCAAACACCTCTCCTATCACTCCTGTTCCTACCTCCTACACACTCCGGGGTTTATAAGTCTTGGCATAAGCTCTGTGCTGCAGAGTGTGAATAGACACCACAGACACCTTACACAAAACCAGGTTACCACCCTCGAGCACCTCTGCAGGGTTTACTCCCTGTGGCTCATGCTGAGGAAGCAGAGTCCACCAACCCCATATTGCAGAAGTAGAAACCTCACACGTGCTGCAAAATAAGACCCTGCACAGAGTGGTTTCTGCAAAACAGTCATAATCTGATGAGGAAAGAAATTGTATGAGAACATCAGAAGGGGAGGTCCTCAGTTACTCAGTGACTGCTTGGTGCAGTAGCAGGGGACGTTCACAGGTCTACCAGGACAACCAGCAACTGGAAGGCAGCTTGTGCCCTCTCGGGATTAGCTCCTAGAAGTTTTTTCTGCACTTGGTAGCACAGAACTGCTCTGTGCAAGGGGATCACAGCACCCTTGAACAAATAACACCAAAAGCCAACCGAGAAAAGCTGAAGAAGGGTGAGAGGAAGCAGAGCCAGTACCTGGTTTCTCTCTCTTCATGCTGTATAATTAGGTTACTGTAGAAGTTCTCCAGTGTGAGTTTGGCCACCGTCACTCTCTCCCGGGTGTGGTTGCTCATGGGAAAGGAGGCTGTAGTTCCTGCAGTCATCGCCATGGTAACATGTACTGAAACAGAGCACGACAAATCATTACTCTCTTGGGAAAAAAAAAATTTAAAAAAAATATTCCTCTTTCCCTCTCTCCATCTCCAAATTCTTAAGACGCTACAGAATTCACGGGAAAGGCAATGTTCTTTAGATATGAAAAAGTCCATTAAAAAACTGTATTATAAAATTATCCCAAGATAGCAGGAGGACATACTACCCACTCTCTAAAAAAATAACAACATGTTGGCAAAACACAGGGTGAATCATAGTAAAGAATTAGGCAGCTCATCCAGCACCACTTGTCCACACATGAGGAAAATGTTCCTCTGGTGGACTTAAGCCCAGCCTCAAGGAGGGAAAGGGGGGAAGTGAGAGGAGGACCAGGCAGCTCCCACAGCTGGGCATCTCACAACTCTATGACAATTTCAGATTCTAGAAATGCTAGATGCTCCCAAAAGGACAGGATGAAATGAAGAAGTAAACAGACAAAAAAAAATCCTAATATCATCCAGAGGAGTAGGTATTTCAAGGTTAGAAGATAGCCATCAAATACCTTTGAATTTTAAAGCCACGCAAAATTGCACGCGGACAGTTGGGGAGGCTTCTAGAAATCATCCCATGAATTAACGGAATTGGCACATTTCAAATGAAAAGCCTCTGTTGTTGGTTTTTTGTTTGGTTGTTTTTTTTTTAAAGCGACAACCAAGCAACCAAGAATAGAAAACCCTTCCCCACCACAAGGCCATTAGGCAACCAGTCTTTCCTTTTGTCTCCTTTCCGGCCACCTCTGTGCCATGCCACCCATGGAACGAGCGGTTTCTGGAGCAGCTGCTTGTTACAGAGCTCCCTGTGTTTGGATTCTCAGATTTGGGGAGAGGGGGAATCAGCTCCTCTCCATCATCAGGGAACGCAGCTGGAAATACATTGGCCACGTAGCTAAAGCACTCATAGGTAGGGCAGGTGGTCACTGAGAACTTCAAAACTGGGAAGAAAGAGGAAAGAAGAAAAGCTGCTCTCTTCGATAGTCTTCATCTTGAACTCACAGAACTTGGATGTGCTAGAACAACGATTTATAGCTGAGAAAAGACATCTTAGGGGAGTCCCGAGTCTCTTGCAGCTGGTCTAAGGAAGCCAGGGGAGATTAAAAAAGAAAAAAAAAAAAAAGCACAGTTTGTCCTAGGACTCACACCCTGCCTGGAAGTGGGCTGAGGCACTTTAAGATCCTCACAGAGGGCAGCCACGAATAGCATCTCAGCCCCACACTCACTTGTTCAGGTTCTTTTGGGGTTGATTTTGGAAAATGACACAGAAACACATACACTTTCTTCTGATTATTTACATAACCCATTCACCAGGGGATTCTGAGGAAGACAAATCCAAAATTAGGTTTATGATCTTCAGGGGAATCCTAATACCTTTTAAGGTGAACTGATTAAAAGTTTCATACAGAAATGAACTTGCATATCCACATCAGACAGGAAGATTGCTTAATTCTACTCTGGGGTTTTTGTTTTGAATTTGCCTGCTACCCTCTGCAAAGATGGATCTTGTGGATTTTTAATTGGATTTGGTGCAACAATAAGATATTTGTTGTTAGAAACGCAGCTGCTGTGTCTCAAATAAAGGCATCCCATAGCATTATGTAGGTATTACTTTAGCTGCGTATTTTGGAGCATGCAAAATGCCAGAGTTCTGAGGTAAAAATGTATTTCTCTATACAATGAAGTTTTAATAGCACTACATCTGCTTTATGCTGACACCAATATTTCTCATTTTTAATCAATCCCCTTTCATTTTGTACTAAAGATGCGAGTTGTCAACTGTTAATCTTTACTAAAAACTAAGGGGTTTATTCTTCACACAAACATGTACCCCTTACTGGACACTTCTTGAAAAGTTGGAGAACTTGGCTCTGCTCTCCATATGGAGTCTGTCATACAATATTACACTCTCTCTCGATAGGTGGGAAAAGATAAATATAAAACAGGTCTCAGAGGAAAACCTATAGTATCTTGACACACCCTAATCAAACAGAGCAACTGCTGACCACATGCTGGCATATGTGATTAAGTTATTTCAAGAAATGACCTAATAGAGTAAAAACCCGCCTTCTGATCATTTTGGAGTGTCAGGATAACATAGCATTAACCCAGGCTTGAAATGGATTAACCTTTACTTAAGGTATAATGAGCACGCTCCAGCACCAGCAAGCAACAGGCTATTTATCCTTTGCATGTCCTGGACTCCTGGTAGGATAAAACAACACTGCAATTTTATTTCCCATCAATTTGTTTTCCCCATGCTCCTTTAGTCACAAATGCACTTGCTACCAAATAGCAAATCTAAGGCACTTCATTTTATGAAGCCTGTAAAAAGGAGATAACAAATCTGGCACTAGCACATCACGCTATAAATAGCGGGGCTGACCCTAACTGTGGTTCTACGGTAGGAAAATATAGAACAGAACCCAACCTGTAAACTAACAAGCTCAGAGAAAGCTATTTAACAAAGAAACTTGTATTGACTTCACTGTCATACCATGACATGAGCCCACCAAAGGAGGGATACATCACCAGAAGCATTTGCTTCCAGCATCCCACATACCCAGCACACCCCCTCCCCAGCCCTGCCCCTGGACCACACAGTCACAGCACTGCATTTCCTTCAGAGTTTAGTTTATATTTCCTTAGTCTCTAATCAGTGGCCCCCGGGTGGCCCCAGTTAGCTCTGTCACTGTAGAGGAAAAAAAAAAAAAAAATAAAAAAAATCAACTTTGTAAAAGCAAGAAGTGCCCTGAGCTCTCCAGGTTCCCCAAAGTAAGTGGAAAAGTGCAGACAGACCCGGCAGAAGACACAAGACACCCCGCAAAATCCTACCTCAACTCACAGCAGAAAAAAAGCTCTTTATCCTTCTTCTTCTCCACTCTCTGCTTCTACTAACAAACCCCCAAACAAAGCACAAATCCACATCCCAGACAAAATATTCAGTTGGGAGTAACCAAGTAAAATCCTTAAGTATGACCTTTATAAACAAATGACGCCAGAGGGGATGGGGGTGGGAAAAAAGAAGCTTCAAAAATGAAGCCCTTTTAAAACTAGAATAGTACTACTGACCTCAGCACGTTATCAGGAATGTTCTGAAAAGGTGGCACCCATAGTTCTTGGAAATGTCCTCAAGAAACTACTAATTCACACAAATTCATGCTGTTTGCATAATGGAACCATTCTAACTCCTGCTGCATCACCAGCCTTGCATTAGGCTCCACCTGGATCACGACCAAGGTCACATTAACCAGCCAGATGTATCTGGCCAAAACTCCCCTGGCTGACAAGGCCCAAAGGCCTTTCTTTCAGGCCTTTCACCAGCTGTGAATGAGACAGACATCAAGCCGACCTAATCGACAGGGGACACTGCGCAGCTCGCAGGACAACATCTTGGAGCTGCCAGAAGCAGAGATGCCATACGTGTGGCTTGGCCCAGACACTGAGCCCGTACATCCTGGAGGGATGGCTGGAGTCCCAGCATGGGCATTTCTCCTGGTGCCTGCTCTGCTCAGCAGCAAGCACCTACAACATGGGCACAGGAGAAAGAGGGCCCAGGTGAACCTCATGAGGTTCAACAAGAGCAAATGCAAGGTTCTGCACCTGGGCCGGAACAATCCTCATCATCAGTACAGGCTGGGGGTGAGGTATTAGGAAGCAGCCCTGAGGAAAGGGACTTGGGGGTGCTGGTGGATGAGAAGCTGGACATGAGCAGGCAGTGGGCACTTGCAGCCCAGAAGGCCAATCCCATCCTGGGCTGCATCAAAAGAAGCGTTGCCAGCAGGTCCAGAGAGGGGATTCTGCCACTTTACTCTGCTCTGGTGAGACCTCACCTGGAGTATTGTGTGCAGGTCTGGAGCCCTCAGTATAAGAAGGACATGGAGAGGGTCCAGAGGATGGAGAGGGTCCAGAGGAGGGCCACAAGGGCGATCAGGAGGATGGAGCACCTCTGCTACGAGGACAGGCTGAGGGAGCTGGGGTTGTTGAGCCTGGAGAGGAGGAGGCTCCGGGGAGACCTAATAGGAGCCTTCCAGTACCTGAAGGGAGCTACAGGAAGGCTGGGGAGAACCTGTTTAGAAAGGCCTGTAGTGACAGGACGAGGGGAAATGGCTTCAAGCTGGAGGGGAACAGATTTAGATTGGAGATGAGGAGAGGGTTCTTCACTGTGAGGGTGGTGGAGCACTGGAACAGGTTGCCCAGGGAGGTGGTTGAGGCCCCTTCCCTGGAGATATTCAAGGAGAGGCTCAAGGAGGCCCTGGGCAACCTGGTCTAGTTGGGGGTGTCCTTGCTGACTGCGGGGAGGTCGGACTAGATGGCCTTTGGAGGTTCCTTCCAGCCTGGACAACTCTATGATTCTATAAGGAGCTTCAGGTGTGGGGTGACCAGGGGACATCGAGACCCGAGAGGCAGGCATAGCAGGGAGGAGATGAAGTAAACGTAAAGCAATCTTTCCAATTATCCTATTTATTAGAAGGTTTCACATTTCTTGAAATACTACAGTAACCTATTTGGTCAGTTCTTGCTTTTTCTTACACTGTCTGCCAGCAAGAGAGCAAACCTGTGCCAGTTAGACAGCCGTGGGTATGACAACTGGGCTTCACGTCCATAAGAATGGGTCTGAAGGTGCCAGTCTCTTTACAGGCAAGTCTTCTGCACAGCTGTGTTATATCATCTAGCTTGTTCTTGCTGTCTAATAAGGCTGGATCTAAACTATCAAATTATTCTGGACTTAAGTCACACAATGCGAATATTCTTATTTTTGAAGCTATGCATGTAGTGTAATTATACAGCACCCCTAGAATACATTTACTGAGGACTCATTACTTAGTGCATATTTAAGTTAGGGAGCAAACATCACATACAACTCTGAGAAAAAAAGCACATTTTTTACCACATGACAGCACAATGCTACTTACGTGCTGCTACTAGGTCTCCAATTGGGCTTTCATAGAATCACAGAATGGTCAGAATTGGAAGGGACCTTAGAGATTATCCGGTTCCAACCCCCCTGCCCTGGGCAGGGACACCTCCCACCAGACCAGGTTGCTCCAAGCCCCATCCAGCCTGGCCTTGAACCCCTCCAGGGATGGGGCAGCCACAGCTTCTCTGGGCAACCTGTCCCAGTGTCTCACCACCCTCACAGCAAAGAGTTTCTTCCTAAGATCTAATCTACTCTCTACCTCTACCCTTTAAAACATAAATGTAATGTTTCCATGTTCAGCAGGACAAGGAACACCAATCCTTTCTCCCAAACCAGCAACATCACTTCACAGAAAGGCTGATAATTTTAATTTATACACCCAAGCATGCCCCTGGAGCCCAGCAATTAGGAAGGCAGTTCACAAGTGCAGTAAAAAAAGGGTAAAACTGCAAAGTTTATAAAGTTTGCATTTCCATTCCAAGGGAACTTGACTCTTGAGTGAAAGCCTCCGGGTAAAGCAGATACTGAAACCTATTTCTGCCTTTCAAAGTTTCCCATTTTCTCGGTATGACACATTTTATCATTCAACTTGCTCCTGAAATGAAGCATATGAATGGCATTTTTGAAGAATTAGAAGACAAAAGAGAAAGGAGAGATAGGCTTTTGGTGCCAGACCTGTTCCTAAGTAAATGCATACAACTCAATAAAGTAAAGTACCTTCAGAAGCACCAGCTCTCACCACCGTGTGTAGCGCTGGAGCTCTTCTGGGTGAGAAGCTAGAGCTGACCTAGTAATGCTGCTGGGCTCTTTAACAACACAGCAAAGCAACTCACAAAACTGGGCACTAAAAATCACCTGTGGCAAGGATTGCATTTAAAGAAAATAGAATAATGAAGTGCTGTCTAGGAAAGTAGGATGGCTACAGCAAGGCTTTAAGTATGAGCACCCGCCCTGCCATCTCCAAATTGTTTGGATTGTCTTAAAGAGAGACAGAAGATATATAGATATATGAAAAAAAACCCCAACCCACCAGAAACAAATGACAGCATGATTCACACCAAAAGGCAGGGACAAATAAATGAAGTAACCAAAGGCTCAGCAGGATGGGGTGATGTGACACACCAGCAAGAGCAAGGGGAAGAGCAGCAGGTGGAGCAGCAGCCACCCTGGGCAACTTCCAAAACATGCAACTCTACTTGGGATGAGCTGACATGCAAAGATTAAAATGTTGTACAGCAGCTGACAGTTCCAAAGATGAAACAGAAGGAGAAAGTGGTCATACTGTGGTACCAGTGCAGAGGGAAAATTACTTTCTGCACTGCAGTTTCTGCTAGAACAAATTTGGCTACCGAGTTGTGCATGTTTTCACCATCCAATTGTTTATAGCAAGCCTCCTCCCAGAGAGGCCTTCTTTTTCTGTGACACACTTTAAATTCACTTCCAAAGCTTTTTAGAAACCTCCAGAAACAAACAAAAAACTACAGGATCCTGAAGTCTCCAAGCAGCAAGCAAATAAGAAAATCCTACTACACCAATCCATGTCAATTATGGGCCAATATTTTTCAACTCTTGGAGCCTGATATTAATACTTGTGTTATTATTAAATACAGATTTCCATGTTCCAAATGAAGCTTTGTCCAAAGTTCACTTATGCCAATAAAAAAAACAACCCTTCTGCTCAATAGGTTTTGACCTGATATTCCTATCCTTGCACCTGGATGATGGTAGCTGTTACAGAAGTTCACAGCTCTCAGTGTGTTCACCAAGCACTGCTCTGGAGTACATTTCAGAGAGAAAAATATTATGTTCCTCCATAATTTATGCTTTCCGTAGTATCACCGTTCACAAACCCCAATTTTACTTAATGTGCTACTTGAAGGAAGCGACATTCCCCACCAATACAACAGATCAGATCCTTTACACACAGATTATTCTTCTTCAATGTTATTGCCAAGACCAGATCTCTCCGATGCCCTCCAGTTTTTACAACAGTCCCCATCTCAGAAAAGACGACGAAACAACTAGACTGCAACAAGCTGTCACTGCCAGCATTTCATTTACCTCATTTATGTATTTCCTTTAGGTTGTTACTCATTCCCCAGTGTGTGTTATATTTTAAGTTTTGCTACTTTAAAGTTAAGTTACAGACTTAATTACATTCGTTCTATTTAAAGCAGCACTAAGAAACCGAGTAAAATTAGCCCTGTCAGAACAGGCTTTGCTATTTAAAAGCATAAGATGTTCAAGTGTTTTAGCCATTTTAAGTCATTCTTGCTTTCCTTGTGGAGCAGCTGGGTGAGTCGCCCCTCACAGACACAGCTGAAAGCTCCAGGGCTCACCCAGCCCCAGCTCCTAAACCAGAAAGAGCCGATGCTCCCAGTGCCTGGCCCCCCACGGCCACAAGAAAACCTTGAGGAGACATTCAGAGACACACAGGACCCAGGGATGGAAATGCTGCCCTGCAGCCTCAACAGCAGCCAACGCTTCTGGCACCAAAGACACCAGGGAAACCTGGGGGACAACGAGGTCTGGGAAGCAACTTGCAGTGTCGGTGGCTGGTCCCAACGTGCCCTCAAAGCCCCAGAAGAGCTTTTCACTCAATGTACCCCAGTAAGAGATGCTTTCAAAATGAAGGAAGTTACTTTTGTTCCTTGGGGTAGACTCCTAAACCTGTAAGTACCCCAAAATGTCTCTAAGTAGACTATGCAAAAAAAAAAAAAAATCCCACCAAAATTCCAAAACCCACCCCAGCCTGCCCAGTAAAGCCCAGGGCTGTACGCACACCGGGCACTGGCGTTAGCCAGTACTGGTTCCCAAACCCAGCCCAGCCTGCCCAGCAAAGCCCAGGGCTGTACGCACACCGGGCACTGGTGTTAGCCAGTACTGGTTCTGAAAGAAGCCATCCCACTTTCCATCAAACCATCTGTTTCTCTTCAGCTGCCACCCGATGCTTTGTGCCAGCACAAGAAGCTGCATAACACAAATTGAAAAACTGCACGGGACTGAAACAGTATTTTTTTTTTTAAAAACAATAGTTTTGGTGAGGTTTAGTTTCAGTCACCTGGTGTTAGCCAGTACTGGTTCTGAAAGAAGCCATCCCACTTTCCATCAAACCATCTGTTTCTCTTCAGCTGCCACCCGATGCTTTGTGCCAGCACAAGAAGCTGCATAACACAAATTGAAAAACTGCACGGGACTGAAACAGTATTTTTTTTTTTAAAAACAATAGTTTTGGTGAGGTTTAGTTTCAGTCACCTGCATCGATTGAAAAGAGCCACCCCTCCCCAGGCTGAGCCTCTTCGTTCCTTCCCATGGAGCTTGTCCAAAAGCCAGAAGTGAGCTACAGGGTCTCGTCTTTTAATTTGGCTCACAGAAATTAATCTCACAAATCATTCCAGCACACCCACAGTAATGATAAGGAAATATTTCCTAATATGGAATAAAAACTGAATATTGGAGTTGTGCTGCACTCCAGGATTTCCTGCTATTCACCGACGCCGAGCAGCACAAGTCTCCCGTGAGCAGCGGCCACGACCCAGCTCTCTGCTACTTTCAGCACAGGGCAAGCACTGCTGGCCAACACAGAATCTTCTAGGTTGGAAGGGACCTTAAAGATCATCTTGTCCAACCGTCAACCTCCCTGGCTGGTGGGAGAAGAGATAGGCTGGGTGAAACTATGTATATACAAAAATATCTATGTATATGGTTGGAAGGGACCTCAAAGATCCCTAGGTTCTCTAGGGGGAGGTGTCCCTGCCCATGGCAGGGGGGTTGGAACTCCATCTTTGAGGTCCCTTCCAACCCTAACCATTCCATGAGTCTATGGGTATATATATAAACACTATGTATATCTACACCTATATAAAATGTATGCACTTTGTTGTCTTCTTTTTAGAGTTAATCTTTTGTCCAAGAAACTTTTGATCCAAACATCATAACCTTTGCTTTTGCTGACAATGGGAGACTGGTCACCTAAAATTTAGAAATACAAATCCACTAATAAGGTCACTTCCATCCACTTGCCTCCCTGTTTGGCAATACAATTACATTCTTTATACTCTACTATCAATAGCTCTGTCCCAAAGTTAAGAGTACATTTTGAGACATTCTGTACTTAGAACATTCACTCAGCGTTGAATGACTTGCAGTGACATACCAAAACCTTCACGAGCTCACTCCTTTCAAATAACTCACTTTATTTTCTTTACAGAAGGGTTTTATAAGACAATCCAATCATTTGGGTTTTAGCAGTACCAACTCGGATAGCTTTCCTCTGCATGTGGCTGCAAGATAGGGCTCTCCCATCCACCCCATTAATCTCATGTAGACAGAAAGGAAAAAAAAAAATAAATAAGAGAGGTTATACTTCTGCTCCATCAGCAAGGACAGAGGGCTAGAGCTAGGAACAGGAAGGGAACAGAGATGCTGTCTTTCAAGGAGTGCTCCAAATGGGAAGTCAGCTCAGGACAACACCCTGGGGACCTAAATGAAACACAAGAGACAACGAGGGAACTAGACTTGCAGCCCCATGTAGCCATCCCTCTCTTCCCAGGGCTTACCGCAGCACCTGAACTCATGCATTTTAATTTCTTGCTAACAAGAGGAATCAGTAGCTTGCTCAAAAGTTAACAATGCTGTGTAGTAAAATGGCACTTTGTAGCTTGCTTTAGTTTACTTTTATCTTTCCTTTCTCCTGGCTCCCCCAAGTTTCAAAGTGCTGCCAATCTTTGTCCTCTTTGAAGTGTCTAAAACCAGGAAGCCCTTCTATCTACTGAAGTTACTGCATTCCTGTGCACTTAAGCATTTTCTCAGCTTTTAGCACGTCCTTGTATCTACGCATATTCAAGAAAACATTGTTTTAAGATCTGCTAAATTAACTGGCACAAAAAAGCCCACGCTAAATATTTTGCTGCAATGGTTTGGATCATGAAATAATTACGAACAGAACAAGGTCAATGACCAAAAATCTGCTTCCTCCTCAGTTGTTGGTTTTCTGGATAAAACTGTACTCAGGTCTCATGAAAGAGGCATCCCACTGCAAAACACGTACAACTGTCCAAAGTAAAATTCAGTCACAGGGGATTTCTGTATATCTGGTTCTTTCATAGCCAAAAGACACAACTTAAGACAGAAATAAAGAGTAAGAAGAGGAGCCTCTAATGTGACACCTGATTAAAGTTTCTTTGAAATTGTAATATATTTAAGATTTAATACAAGAAACTCTACTCTCAATTTTAGGGATGCTGTAAAGTCTATTTTCTAAGGAGTCTAGGGAAGCAGGAGCAGAGGCAGACTTCACATTTGGGAACTAGAAGGGACTTTTGCATTGGAAAATGCTGGAGAAGAAAAGGACATTAATTTTGTTTTTCTTTTTACTGATGCATGTTTGAATCCATGACTCTTGTTAGGCTCTTTTTAAATCACATCAATCAAATTAAGTTTAGTAATTAGATATGATAAATCTGTGTCAGCAAAGGAGCTGACCACTAAATGAGATGTAGAACATTAATGACCTAGTCAGGGTTAATGAGCACAACAGATCCCTTTGGCCATAAAAAGCTGCAAATGCAGATAGTGCATCTTGTTAGTATATGCAATGCTGGAGAACAGATGTTTGCCCATTGAAATCCCCCTACAACAGTTCATTTCTTTAGCTATGGTTTTTGGAGAAGGAGACAGCTGTTGGCACATAAGGCAGACAATCTTGATGAGGCTCAGGATACATAGAAATGAAAAGATGTGTGCAGTCTCTGGACGTAAAAGAGGAATATATGGTACCACCTTCCTAATGCCTGAAGCTGGGAGGCAGATCTGGCTAAATCTGGATAAAGACAATAAAGTTCATGATGGGTATTAGTTCCCTGTGGAAGGTCATTCTCCAGTCTTGGCCTGGGAAAGCTCACGCAGAATGGGTAGTATTTTCCTTTAATCTCAGAGACTTGATTCTATTATCTGGTTTCCTAGTTAAAGGAGAAGAGAGACAAACACAGGGTGTGGGTAAAAGCTCTGGCTGTGTCCAGCTGCAAGAGAAAGCGAGAGGAAAAGGAAGAGAGAATTATCTGCTTAAGTTTCTACAGCATGAGACTGTACGTAGCTGCTATGCCACAGTTAAAAATGCAAAAATGGATAAATTTCCAGATTTAAAAAAAAATATATTTTTGAAGAGCCCAGTTTCTACACTTTCAAGATGAAATTGATTATGGCAAGAATAAGAGAACAACATGACAACTTCTCTAGGAGCAAATCTTTCCTACCAAGAAAGCCTTCAAGCCTTCAGAACAGTCTTGCAATGTGTCCTGAGGGCTAAGCACGCTCTTGACTGAGAAAAGGAGCAATACTTATCAGTAAGAAGGACTCTTTATGGAACACAGGTCACCTCAACCCACAGGTGTGGGTTTACAGGAAAGTAGAAGGAGAAGCAACACTTGTGTTCCTGCAGAATGGCTCTCACTGTTCCTTCTCAAGGTGTAAGTCTCAACTGCCCTGTAAGGAGACTCAGTGTCATTGTGCCCCCATTTCTTTATCTGTCAAGCTGAGGTGAAGACAAGTGGAGTTACCTGCAGGAAATTTGAATGGAAATAGCAGTTTAGTGCAAACAATGTCTAAAGATGGGGACCAGTGGAAGGGGAAATAAAGAAGTCGTTCAGGCAGTGATCTGAATTGCTTCACAACTGGGATACAGAAGCTATTTCCCATAAATAGGAACCAGACAAATACCCAAATAAGCCGTAGGAAGAATGAGATCATTTCCACTTTTGAAATATTATTTAAGAGAACACAATTCATTTGATTTTGATGAAAATGGTTATGGTGAGGCTGATCATGATGAACAGCTGCACACCCGTCCCCTAGATGGTGTTTGTACTATGTGCTGCTTCTGCTGGCTTTGGAAGCCACACCACATGCTCTTACTGGAGCAAGGCTTGGTTCCATCATGTTGAACAAAGCCCAAGGCAGGCAAACAGCAAAATGCTGACTTGGAGCAGAAGTCCACACTGTTCAGCAGACACAGACATAATCTGTGCTTCAGTCAGAATAGTATTCAACAACTGTACCAGAAGAGTTACCAGTGAAGGTACCCCTAACATAAGCTCTAGTGGTGACTTCAGGTGGACAAACCGTTCTTCAAAATAAAACCATATTAAATGCCTGGTATTTGCCAATGATGCAAGAATTGAAGTAATGAAAATTTTAAGTTTTCTTTTACTAATTTCAGATTCAGGAAAGATGCTCTTGTGGCTACAACACAGGAACCTGCATTAAGTAACCAATGATCTGGATTCTCTTTCATTTCCTATGTGCAAAAGCAAACCCCACAGGAAAAAAAAAAAGAAAGAAGAAAAATGAACTTAGGGTGTGCCTCAGTTAGCCAACATGAAAACAAACATACCATTCCTAGCAGGAACATGTTAGTAGTCTTAATGAGCTCATATGTACAAAGAACCTGGACTCTTAAGAGAAAAAGATGCTGAAGATGTAATAAAAAGCTATTGACTCGCTCATTCTAAAAATTCATTATTTAACCTGGCCCAAACACTCATGAGACATGCGGCCTCCTCTTTGTCATTGCACTTCTGAGCTGCTCATTTGATCAGACTAGACTAGTTAACTGCTACAGTCAACTGCAAAGAGGCATTAATCTGTATATTGTGAATTTACCAGGGTGTGTGACAAGACAAGAAACTGAGATGTTTTTCAATGTTCCAATGACGCAGTTGAAGTCTCATTCCTATTTCAGAAATGAGGAAATGACATGGGAAAAGCCAATAGAAAGGACAATTAAATATTAATGCACTGCAAGTGGCCAAGTTTGGCAATAACATTTTCAAGTTGAGCCACACTTAGCCTTGGCAAAATGTTGCTATTGTGAATCCAGTTGAAAGCATTCATTTGACTGACTCTCCAGTTAATGTTTACATATTCTGTTGCTCATATGCAAATAACATTAATCAGCTGTCTTTTAAAGTACTGATAAATGGACAACATTTGGAAAGTTTTACCAGTTTCCTGGTAAAGCCAGACGTAATATCAGGAATGTAGTTTGTCACATTGATATAATACAGGGTAAGAGAGAATACTTCTCAGTTTCATGAATCACCAGGAAGCAGCTGCTCTGCTGTTTTCTTCTGAAAATAGAGTACTGAAAAAAATAATAAAGAGAAGGGAGCCTAATAATGTAGTATTAGTACAGACTAAAAACCATTTACATTTGTCATTCCTCAGATTATTTTTTTCTTGAGTCTTAAAATACATTTCGACTTGTACTCATTTAGAAAAACAAAACCAAAGTTCCTCAGATGATTATTTTTTTCTTGAGTCTTAGAATACATTTCAACTTGTACTCATTTAGAAAAACAAAACCAAATAAAATCCCTTATTTCAGAAGTAGCCCTAGCTACTACTAGAAAAGGTCTGTGCAAAAATTAGCACTTTTTACTCCACAGATCATGCCCCAGTTGATATTAAGCCCTACCTCCACAGCCTAGGTGCGTAATAAAAATTTCATTACTGTCCCCAGGTCTAAGATGATAACACAGGGATGGAAGCAAGATCTGTAGGCTAGGTTGGGGTTTTTTGGGTTGGATTTTTGTTTGCTTTTGGGTTTTTTTGCATCCCCTGGAGTAAAATCTTGTAAAATAAATCAGTACTAAAATAAGTTATGGAAATTTCAGCAAAATCCCGAAAGCACAGGGAAGCTGCTGTGCTGGCAGCCTCTGGGAAAGAAGGTATGCCCTCCCCCTTCCCAAGCTGCAAAGGTCTCCTGGGGTTGCTCCTAAGCCTCAAGCTGCTTTCCTCTCCTTCAGGTTATTCCTCATGTTAATAATGCCAGAAAGTATCTTCGTCTTCCAATAAACTGGAGCTACAACCTTTCTTCTTCTTCCCTATGTGATGTACCTTCCTCCCAGCTTTCAAGCAAATTAGGTTTTGTCCCTTTAACATATTTTCCTTATATATATTATTTAACTTATATACAAGTACCATATTGAGGTACTTCACAAAACAGAAACGTAAAACACATCATCTTGATAATGCACATCAGCAACTTGAACTCTAGAGAAAAGCAAATGAACCCAAACTCAAATCCTGGGAGGATGTCAAAGGTGTATGAGCAAGGGAGGAACTTGACCAGAGAAGTTATAACTTGCAGCCTTATAACAAGTATCTACGGGGGCCTGGGGAGCAGATGCCTCCTAACGCAACCCACCTAGTAGTAGCAAAAATATATCCAAGATAACATATAAGCTTACTTAACACTCTCCAGATACAGTTCTCAAAATCCGAGGACAATTTCAATCGGATTTTAGAAATGGGGAAAATAAGGCACAGCAAAATTAAAGCCACCAAAATAAAAAAATAACAAAAAAAATGCGAATTATGCAGCAGCACACCAGCATCTGAAGCACAAAGTGTAATTTGCAGAAGCTGCCAGAAACCTGAAGGAAGAGCTGAGATGTGGAATTGCCGCTTTAGTCCTGACCCCTACCTTGAGTTTAGTGTTACAGCCAGAGCAGGTCAGCGCTGGTGAAACAAGCTGCTCCTCTGGCAAGCCTTCACACGTACACACGTTTGAAAAAAAATAAAGTGTGTGTGCACTTAAGGAACATAAAAATGTAGTGTGGAGCTGTGCCCACTCACACTGCTGCTGCACCGGGCACTGGGGCCTCTGCAGCAGCTATCGAGGAGCCACACTCTTCTGGGGAAAACCAAACAGATTTGGACTACACCATCAGCAAAAACAAAAGGAGTCTGTAAATTTACAAGCTTTCGCATGCTTCTGCAGGGATATTTTACTAAGGTGAAGCCAGGGGATTTTATTACTGTTGCAATTTCAGCTGCCATAGGGAGACTACTGGGAAGTCACACAGCAGTATCAGAGGCTGCACAACTGGAAGCCCAGTGGGACCTTGCTTGTACCCATCTTCTCCTGATGAACACATTAGCCCCTATTCTACCAGCTGTGGTGGCAGAGTCTTAAAATAGTCACCCTTGCAGAATGTAGAAGCAAATATCTCCTCCTAGTGCTTTTTCATCTCAACCAGCTAGACTTAAGGCAACTGTTTGGACGTACAACTTGTAAGCACCTGAAGGTCAGCAGATGAATCCTGCCTGGCAGCTGATACAGTGCCAGCCCTCACTGTGGTGTGGGTACCTGGAATTCATCTTCAGATTTAGCAGTTTGCTTTCCCTGATCATCTCAAAAGCCTGTAATAACTGTCTGTTGGCCGGTTGGCTGTCTGTAACACATTTCTGAAGCACTTTTAGAAACCCAACCTCATCAAATAGTAGCCCTACAGCAAATGGACGTGATTTACAGTTAAATTATGTTCCAAAGGCCAAATGAAGCAAACGAAATAGTGGCCTTCCTCCCCCATCCCCATCTGCACCACAGAGAACTGGACTCTCCTACAGATGAGGACCAGGCAACTGTCTATTGTATAGACTCAGCTTCCACCAAAACTAAAACAGTATGAACACAACTGTTGTTTGAGCATCTTGTTATTTTTACATCCTTTAATTCTGGGCACCCCACAGACAGTAAAAATATTCTCTACATAAAGAAAAAAAGATTAAGATCTGAAGCTCTATATATAGTGTTTGCTAAAAATACCTCTTGGGAAATGTCATTTGCCAAATAAGTGCCAAAACTTCAAAGGCTGAATTATAATAATGAAATATTTGTAATGCAAGTTTGTTTCTTGTGAGGCACAGCTGGCAGTTGGAGATGGCATCTTTCAGCTCAAAGACCTGATCCAGGCAGTAACTGGAAATAGCTCTTTGGTGGCTTATACAAAATGAGTCAGTGGATCTCAGTCCAGCTCTCAATAAATTAGAACATCACAAAAGCATCTGTAAGAGTCACTTCCTTTGTTGATACCATTCTAAAGGCCAAGGACTGAATAAGGTGGGGAAAATGAATTATCCTCCCTTAAAATAACATGTTCCTTCAAAACACAAGTTGTTTTTTACCCAGGATCTTTGGTGAAAATATCCCAATGTGTTTTCACAAACTATGGACTAATCTAAGTATTTCTTTAAGTAATATATGTAACCCCACACTTAGTAGGAAAAACCAAGACCTGCTGACTTTCAACATGCCAGAACCATGCAAAAGGAGAGCAGACAACAGGAATATGCCCATCCCACATGGTAACTGCATTGCTGCTTTCCACAGCCAACAAAGTTTAAAAGCTCCCAAATACTTTTCTTTAAGAAAATTTAGCTCATCTTGAATAAACTGCTCAATTTCACTCATGATTAGGAATATCTGCCTTGTCTTTGCCAGTAAGGAGGCATGAAGCACATAATACCAACTTAGAAAACTAAGGAAAATATATCAATATTTTAAACTCTGCTTTAAGAAAACAGAGTAATTTTAAAAGGAGACAGATAATATGGGATCAAAACCTTTGATCATGAACATCAGTCTTCATTGCTCATAATAAATCAGCACATCCCCACAAAACACTATATAAATCCCAGTGAATTAACTTTGTTAGACAGCAAAGCCATACATATCACAAATGTAATTCAGAGCAATAGTTTTAAAAAAAATCAATTATATTAATTAATTTGAACTTTGTTGCATTTGGTTGGCACAAAGTAATTGAATATAAACACACTGCTCAGTGAATTTAGAGATGCTAGGTTGAGAGAAAAGCATATGTTTCATTCAAAGAAGGTGGCCTTCTGAATTTTGATGCTTAGTAAACAGCTGGTAAAGTGATTGAACGACTCCTGTGAAGCACACAGGGCCAAATGTGGTCAGTATCTCAAAGAGCATCAGATCTTTCAATATTGGAAAAGCACTTACGAAAAGATCTTGGTACATTCATATATCCTCACGCTGCCTGTCCCTTCAAAAAAATGTCCTAAGTATCTACAAGAGCTGGTGGGTTATCCTTTGTCAGTTCCTCTCCCTCAAAGAATTATACCACTATATTCGATATGGGAAGTAGATTTAGCATCCTATCAACAAAAAACGCTTCTAGTTTAGAAGTAGCATTGACTGAGACACCAAAGAAAACCAAGCATGACAAAGAATTTGTGTTATTTTATTCTAATATTAGTCATTGACAAATATTAATTTAGATCCCATTAATCTGGAAAGCCATTAAAATGCACTCAGTGTAGCTTCCTTGCAAGAAGTAGGGTTAGCCAGATTTTACTTCCCTTAGAAGCCCTACACTCCTGGTCAAGCACAAACTACTTTCCTGATCTACCCAAGAAAGAGAAAAGATGAGGAAAAAAGCGTAAGCAGGTGCAGGGCTTGCTGTATCACAAGCAAAAGAGCCCCTATTTCCATCCTTAGATGTACATATATGATGGGAGGGAACTTCTGTAAGTGACTTCATCTTGTAAATCAGATGCTTTGTTGACAAGATGATCACCATCCTTGAATAGAAGGAAGCTGCACCCAAAGCACAGATTCAGACATTCCAGACAGAAGTCTGGCCTTCCATCCAAGACAAATATGGAGCTTAATCTGCACTGCTCTTACTGTGGTGTTTATTAGTCTGCAATATCTGGAGAGGATTTACTTTACGATTCAAAAGAGGGGGGTGGACATCACTTAACCAATATCTATGTAGTAAAATCCAGCCTTGTCTTGGCAGGCAAGAGCAGGAGGGAAAGCACTTATATTCCACAATGGTAGAAGTAAATCTCATCATGCAACTGCATTCTTCAGCTGCACACAGGCAGATGCAGATTCAGAATTGCTTTCTAATGTCCTAAATAAGCATGCAGAAGTTTTCGGCCTTTTAGTCTCTATGGCAGCGTTCTTTAAAGATGACACAACTCTTCAGAGCACTTAGGCAAAAGAACCAAGAAAATACATTTATGCTGTGTTTCTCAGACTGTGAAAATTACAGTCAAACACAAATAAGAAAGATACTCAAAAGTGAGCTTCAACATGGAAGAAAATACAAAGAACCCCAACAGGTTTTAGTGTTGTATTTTCTTCTTTTTTAAAGAGAAAGAATATGACCACAATTGTCATCATAATTCTTCTCTTGCAGCCTTTGCTCCTTAAACAGTCTCATCCCATGCCTAGGTATCAAAATCTAAAACTGATATTGGACTGTAAACAAAACCAAATCTGGCTTTCTAAATATTACTGCTTGTTTAATAAAAAGGGCAGACGGAAAATTAGCTAAAATTACTTATCTTTATTAGAGTATAACAATTTCCCTCCAATTACCTCATCATTACTTTTTCATTTTTGAATTTTCACTACTCTTTCAGTCCTTTCTAAAGTGATCTAAAGTACCCATGACAAAACGGGTGTGCACCTATTAATGTTTTTTTCTAAACGTTGCTTTCAGTTGTAAAGATTATTTTACAAAGCAGAATATCATTTTGCTTATTTAAACAGATAATGGGAAAGCATATTTCTTCATTGCACTCTCACCATGGCCAGAGTTTTTCATCTTACTGACAGGCGAAGGTGAAGGCAGCAGCATTTTTGGCAGGCTCCAAGGAACCTCTCTGCTAGTTTCCAGCAAAGGTGTTCAGCAAAGTTATTCTGTCAGCAGCCAGGCTGCAGCACAAGCTGAAACCAGCAGCTGAAACCCAGTGCTGTAGGTCAGGGTACATTCAGACCTGTGAAATTCTCTTATCTCTGGTTTGGGTGATCTGGTTCATCTGTTTTTCCTGAACACTGAAAAGGACTTGTTCTTTTTTCATTTGCCACTCCGTAATTGGCTTACATGTCTGTGAGCAAAAGCAAACAGTTAACATGAATCAGGTGCCCTCTGGCATTAAATGCAGTTTAGAGGTAACTAAGTGCAAGTCCAAGACTTTGGAGTTCTCCATGAACCATGGCTGTGGGAGACAATGCTTTCAGTATGGCCTTAGAGCAAGTGGCACCGTGATAGCGGGGGACATGGCAGGATAGGCTACGATGCCTCCTGAAACACCAAGTTCCTTTAAGTCATCCTACAGTAACACAACACCACCGATATTGATCAAAGGAGCTGAGATTAGAGCTGCAATACATGAAGTCCACATATTAGTTAGCCCACTCATATATCCACAGCCTAAGATTCACCACGCTATCAGTGGGGGTTCTAATTGACAAGCGGCTGAATATGAGCCGGCCGCGTGCCCAGGGGGGCAAGAAAGCCAATGGCATCCTGGCTTGTATCAAAAATAGTGTGACCAGCAGAAGTAGGGAGGTGATTGTGCCCCTGTACTCAGCACTGGGGAGGCCACACCTCGAGTGTTGTGTCCAGTTTTGGGCACCTCAATACAAGAGAGATCTGGAGGTGCTGGAGCGAGTGCAGAGGAGGGCAACGGAGCTGGTGAGGGGGCTGGAAAACAAATCGTATGAGGAGCGGCTGAAGGAGCTGGGACTGTTTAGTGTGAGGAAGAGGAGGCTGAGGGGAGACCTCATCACTCTCTACAACTACTTGAAAGGACACTGTAGAGAGGTTGGGGCTGGTCTCTTCTCACAGGTAATTAACAATAGAACGAGAGGGAACGGCTTCAAGCTCCAACAGGGGAGGTTTAGATTGAACATTAGGAAGGAATTTTTCACAGAAAGAGTGGTCGGGCATTGGAATAGGCTGCCCAGGGAGGGGGTGGAGTCACCATCCCTGGCTGTGTTTAAGGGCCGTTTAGATGCAGTGCTGAGGGACATGGTGTAGGGGAGGACTTTGTAGAGTAGGGGAGATGGTTGGACTCGATGATCCCAAGGGTCTCTTCCAACCTCAATGATTCTATGATCATATCCGTACGGCATTCATTCTGCACTCCTCATCATGACAAAGCCCAGAGAGGTAAGTCTTGAAAGACAAGAGGACACATCACCATTCCTGTCACAAGAAACTTTGATACAAGTTCACTTGCATCTAAATTACATCCCAGATGTAGCCAGCCCTCTGGAAATGCCAACATCTACATGCTCCAACTGATTAGCTAGTAAACATGTTATAATCCTCACCTGGACAGGTCCATCCTTTCATACATTACTACTCTGCCAACACAGCTGAAATCCAAGTTTTCATCCCACACATCTGTTCTCCTTTACCTCAGCTACATGGCCTCAAATCTTTGGAGACAACTTTGCAATTCCTTGAGTACCTGTGGCTCCCAGTGACTTCTGTGTGTTCCTTCCTGTTGAAGGAATGGATGAATGTAGCCTGTAAACACTGCTAATTGCTGAGAACTAGAGCTGGTCGAGAAGCGGTGCATGCTGCGACATTAGGAAAAAAGCTAAAAAATTTTTCCATCTTTGAAGGTTTGCCAGCAAAGCCTGAAAATCTAAAACATTCCACTTTGTTCTTTTCCCTTCATCACTGGCTCATGAAAAGAAGACAGGAAGGGAAATGAGAGAAAAGAGATTTAACAGGGGGAGGAAGGAATCCCCTTCTGTATTCCCTTCATCTTCTAACCAAAATAACCAATTTTGGTTTTCCAGATCTTTACCTCCCTTCAATCTAAAAGCTATCCTTCTCAAAAAATCTCATAATAAATTACCTGCAATTCATTTTCTTACCTAAATCTACCTCTGAAGATGATTGTTCCTAATACCACAGCTCATTATAACTTCATGATTTCCAACCCGTGGTCCACAGAGCGCCAGCAGCGTGCTGCTGAGTCTATGGGGCAGGAAAGTTTGTTAATCAAAGGAGCACAATGGTCTAACAGTGTTGGGGTTTGACAATAGTCTGTGGCTCACTGGACTTGAGAAGCACAGCCTCAACTTCTGCTGCCATCTAACTGCTCCACAGCTTCTATAACTCCACCTCAGAGACAGCTGTAACGCTCGGATTCAGCTGAAGACTACCAAGGGGGAGCTTTACAGGACCTCCATTCACATGTATATCTTCTAAGCAGATACTAAAGGTCATTTATAGTCATGTTTTACACCATATACACATGTTTTTATTTCCCCCTACCCTGCCATCACTAAATGTTTAATGGAATGTCTGTATTCTGCACTTAGGGCTTTTGAAATACTTCAAAGCAGTCTCTCCTCTATAGATTTTTATCCATCTTACCATCATGTTGCCTGACATCAAGTTCACTCAATTTCAAGCTGGAATGACTCAAAGCATAAACAATTCACAGAAGAATATTCCAGGTTTTCTTAATATAATTCTTTTTTATAAAGGAAGAAACCACAAAATCTTTCTAATTGCTACTTATGCAGCTTAACCAGAGTACAAGTGGGATAAGACGCTCACATTAATACACATTTTATATGAATCCTCCTTTTCTGTTAAACTCCCTATGAAGATAAACAGGACAGAGCAGGGAGAGAGTCTCCATATAACAATTAACCATGTCAGAGAACCCACCTAATACATTTCAATATTAAATGACCATCTATATACTTTGCTTACAAGATATTTGAGAGGTGAATTCTTAGATAACTCCTGTTTTAATAAACTTTGCTTCTCTGCTCGTAGTCATTACTTCTTCAGATGCTATCTATGCCTGCTAAGATTGGGGAAGGACTTAATAGTAAGACTTTATACTCTAAATATAATTTCTAGTAATCAGCATTGTTTTGTTTTTTACCCCCCATAAACTTGAATGTGAATATTTCCTTTCCCACAGCATTTGCAGAAATCAAGATTCATGCTGTAACTAAATGAAGGAAATAAGTTCTTTTAAACTGTAAGCAGGCAGCTTAATTTGGTAAGAGAAATTTTCTTTAGGCACAACAAAACGTTTACAGAAATGAAATGTGGCAAGTCGGTCATGAAGAATATCAACTCACCTGCTCAACCAGAGTTCTTTACCACTATAGCAGACTAACCAAGCAAAAACAAAACCAACAAGACTTAGTGACAAAAATGCATGTTAATGACACCAGAAGTTATAAAATTCTGTTCCTTCACCTTATCTGGACAGTCAGCATTAGCTGCAATGCACTAATTGCTTTCTAAAAGATGCCACTACTACAATTTGCACAATAATAAGACCTTACTTGGTAAGTAAGTCTTACCAAGTGTATTTGCTACACAAATATCTGTTAACCAAAAGTCATCAGTCCACTAAATAGGAATGTGCTTTAACAGTTCGCTGTTACATGTTTTTAACAGCCATGTCTTTCATTGCTGTATGATTGCCTGGTGTCCCACAGAGAAGCACATCCACAGAACACAAAATTCCCTTATAGTTCCAGATGTTAGAAGTTGTTAAATTATACTTTTAATTATTGTTAAACAGACTTCATTCTCCATATTCAGTTTCTATCGCTTGTAAAAACAGGTACTCCCATTAAATCCTTACCTTGTGATTGAATTTGTTCTCTTTTTCCGCTCTGCCAAAAACTAAATACCACAAAATAGAAGAATCCAGTTCTCTTTAACTTCAAGAAACAACCCCCTGTAAACAATGCGGTAAAATGCTTTTGTCTGTGGAGCTACTAATATAAGCTTTCCTCTCCATACAGGACTCAGCATGCTAAAAAATCAGTGACATTTTAAGTGGAACAATTCTTTCATCATCAGGCTGATATTTGGCTGGTGTTCTGGTTACCTCCCTTAAAAGGCACCACTGAGAGGGAAGGGCTGGGAACACACGATGCAACTATTTACTTTAAAAAACAAATTTTAAGTAATGTCTGTGATGAACACTCTTCCAATATACAAAGCAAGAAAAAAGAACCCTGATGCCGTTGGACTAATCTGCTACTTCTACCTGGCTAATTTGGCAAAAGGGAATTTTTCATGAAAGGAAAGGTTTTTATCAGTTACTACAGGAAGAAGTGGAAATCTTAAGCCTGTGAGCCGGTCCTACCTTCTCTGTATTTAGGTCTGATCTAGCTAATTGGCCAAAGAGGTAACTCTGCACTGGGAAATAAAGGGGAGATACCAGGACACATCTGTGTCCTGTCACCCTCCCCTCTGTGCTCAGTTGTCACACATGGAAGCCTAAGATGGTTAGTTATAAGTTCAGCTTCAAACGACAGTAAGAGGGTTCTGTAGCCAGGTAATCCACATATTAGCTGGCTTGTATAAAACTGCTCTCCTGTAGACAATGAAATATCATTTGGAAATTAACTATCAGTTCAGCTATAAGTAGCTTTTTTTACTAATGCACTCATAACAACACTGAGGCTTTCTACCAAGTGAAGCTCCAGCTGTTCTGGTGTTATGTGGCAGTTGATTCAGGCCTCTCTCAATATTAAGATTCAGATCCTGAAGTTTTGACTTTTGTTCCTTCCACTCTCCATTTAAATTCCTATATATGGAAGCTGATTGTATTCGTAACTCCTATGGCTTGGCATGACCCAATTACACCCAATTGTATTTCTCATAAGCATTATTCTACTCTAGTGGCTCATAAAATGGGCCCTAAACCAAGTACTTATTTCTGGTAAGGTACCCACTTGACCTCAGTTAAGCACAATTGTATTTCTCATAAGCATTATTCTACTCTAGTGGCTCATAAAATGGGCCCTAAACCAAGTACTTATTTCTGTTAAGGTACCCACTTGACCTCAGGGTGGTGGTTTACTTTGTTTTCTTCTACGTAAGGTACCCACTTGACCTCAGTTTTCAAATTGTTTGCCAGGGTGGTGGTTTACTTTGTTTTCTTCTACTACAAGGAGATTTAATTGCTAACATTTCTTGGCATATTTTACAAACGCACTAGCAGTGCATTCATAATGTGACATTACACACAGTACTCTCAGAAGATTGTAAACTGCTACCTTTATTACACATAGTAGAAAAAGGCCTTGTGATCTTTCATCTGTTCAAAGATAACAAAAAGGGGGTTTGTTTCTGCTTCTGCAGAAGGAAAATTAACAGATTCCAACATGCCAAGATCTTTGCTAAGTCTGCAGCTCCTCTACAATATGTCAGCGATCACAGGCTCAAACTCTGGAACATAAGAGACACAGCTAATATAAGTTGCCATACAATAAACACTTTTCCTCTAAACACAGTTCCTCTCCCCATACAGATCTGAATTACCCCCTTGTTCCTCCCTCTCATTCATCTGCCACCTGTCATAAACTCAATCTGTTTGCACAACCTGTTCACACCAGACTATTACTTAATATCCTCTGTTACTTGTTACTAAAAGGTGAATAGTTGTCTCTTTTTTTACTGCTTCAGGAGATTCTTACTCTTGTGAAATCCCATAAACCCAGGCTACCATTTTAATCAACCATTGTTCCCTTCTACTAGTAAAAATATAGAAGTCAACTGTTCCTTTGACAATCAAAGTATCATGCAAGTAGTCTTCTGAAGCAAGTTAACTAGAATTTTAATGCAATAATCTGCTTTCTTCATATTCTATTCAGTTGCAACTCTCATAAGCCATATGTCAGCTAACAAATTGCAGAATTGTAGGTATAAATATTAAAGACATATATCCCAAACTAAGTTTCAAATCTACAGTTTGAGTCAGAACACAAAATCCAATGCCAAAATTCCTGAGAAATCAGAAAACCAGATATTTTAAGCATAAAGATTAATATTCTTTCCCAATATGCTGTTTTCCTTTGTTTCTTTAATCTCTACAAATTTGAGATAAAGCAAACCTCACAAAATTACCCGATTTCACAAGTAAAATACAGTATTGACCATGACAACTGCCCATTTTAATGCTTCCCATGCTGATAAAATTATGACAAGGAAAATATTTTTTCGCCCAATAAATTCATTCACCCCTCAAGTCCCTGTTTCATTTTTATCATTGTCAAAGAAAAATGTTGTATTGTTTCCTCATGCAGGTGCTGTGGGATTGCCAAAAGTTATTCCGTAGTTTTAGACTACAGAGCTGTAGGAATTTTTATACCAATCAAATGATGAAGTCTACTCCTCTGTGTTTGGCAACAGCTAACTTCTGAACTGCCAAGAAAAGATTCCCCCACCTTAAATACACTTCACCATATAAATTGACAATATGCACTAAGTAACTCTTTTCTGAGTCCATACCCTGTAACATTAGATTGTTACTTATTTTTGCAAAACAAAAGATGTTATTTAATCACCAGACTTTAAGAAATCCTGTATCAACCCTCCCGAAAAATTAGCCTTCAGTTATTTATCAAACTCACATTTTCATGCTACAGTAATGCAATTACTACTGATGGCAGGTCTGCTCTAAGTGCAGATATATGTTGAAATGAGCTGCAAATAAAGATGATATGATTTTGTGGACAATAGTATGTTTGATTTATGTCAAGTGTCATTACCCTAAGACACATAAAGCCTCTTTCTGGGGGACTAAAAGCAAACCATTTACCATATAAAATCAGCTTAGTAGTCCTTATGCTGATGAACACTGTATTCAGAGAAGTAATTCTTCCCATTGTAATTTAAATGTCTACTCTGCATCTCCTAGAATACAAATATCAACATTTATCAATTGGCTTTACATTTTAACTAAACCTCAGCTTAAACTTGGTGGGAAGACCATTTTAATTAGAATAAACCTGGACTGAGTGAAAACTGAATTTCTGGGGAGAAGACAAGCTTTAAAAATGAGACAAAGCCATTGCCTAGCTAGATACAGTGGATAAAACCAGTACTTCTCAAATTGTGACTAAGATCCTTGTGGTCACTACAGCATTCAGGAGTAGAGCAAGTAACTTAAATGCCAAAAAACTTCTAACCACCATTCAAGCTTCAGGGGCATACAGACAGATGAGCCAAAAGGAAAATCCAAAAAAAAATCCAAAACCTCTCCAGCGAACACTCCCTCATTGCGCACCAAGACCATAGGGTCCTTGCCCAAGTCCACTGCAAATTAGTGATAGGGTGTGGGTTTGTTTGGGGTTTTTGTTTTGTTTTTTAGAAAGACTAGCTTTCTGCAAAAAACAGGCAGAAAGAAAGAAAGCACGGTACCTGTCCGCTGTAAATATTTGCTTCTGAATTCTGTTTAGCTAGTGCTTTGGGTGTCTTTTCCCTTCAAATGTTTGAGAAATAAAATGTTAATTTTAGAATTTTGTTAAGCTCTGTTAAGCAATAGTATTTAAATTGAACATATTCTATGCCTTGTACAATGTGAAAAACAGTTGAGTTCCAGTTTCATGGCACGATGCAAATTTTACTTTTTCTAATCCAAAACATTTTTTAAGAAAAGCAGGAAAACAAGCCTACATATAGCACAGAAGATAAAACTGCATCAGTTCCTTTAGATACAGTAACAGACTTCCCATGTGCAATGAGTGGCCACTGCTCACCACCTCTCAGGTTAATAGCCTAGTAGCTAGTACCTCAGTTAACTGAGACACTTAACTAAGTTAAGACTGATACTCTTTCAATCCCATAATTCCTAAAGGATAAGGAATTAAAGCAGTATTTAAGGTTTCTATACAGGCATCTTTTATGGAACACACACAAAAATTTAGTGAGATTTATTAGTGTTACATATGCTCAATCTCTCCACTTCAAGTAACTTCAAAAAACTGTGTCAAAACACTGAATCAGCAAACGTAACAAATCCCAAGATCAGTCGTCTCCAAAATAAATTTCACTGCTCTTCAGCAAAGAGCAAGTAAAAGCAAAACAATGTGAATATATGCCATCAAGTATCCTATAAGAAACTTTCTTTTAAAAAAAATGTTAAACTTCAGCATTAGTTTTTACTCAGAGGCTACATCAATGCTCATTTATTCCTATTCTGGACGTTGCCAAAGGAAATCAGGCATGCAACATCAGGAGAGGCAACCTTTTAGCACGCACGTGAACTCCATTATTCTAATCCGAGGCGTTTCAAGTTAATTAAAACCAAACAAGAACAGGAGACATCTCATAGTTCTTAGCATTTAACTTTTACGGTGGCCACTGTAAATTGCCGAAAGACACAGACACGAGCAGGACCCCCAAAGCGCAGGCCCAACCCAGAGCTCCTGTGGCTCAGAAAAAAGAGCTACAAAAGCAGGGTTCGGGATCTGGTTGCCCGACAGCGGAAACTTGGGGGGTTTTGTGGGTTTGATTATTTATTAAGTGCATTACGGAGACAATTTCGTCCCTTTATTTGTTTGCTTGTTTTTAACCCTTAAGCCACCTTACCTGACAGGCATACCTGACTCCCTACCACCTCACGGTATGGACAGTCGTGCCTGAACCTGACCCTCACACACCGCCCTGGCACGGTGACCCCCACAGGGGACCAGGGGACCCCCACACACACACCGCCCTGGCACGGTGACCCCCACAGGGGACCAGGGGACCCCCACACACACACCGCCCTGGCACGGTGACCCCCACAGGGGACCAGGGGACCCCCCCACACACACCGCCCTGGCACGGTGACCCCCACAGGGGACCAGGGGACCCCCACACACACACCGCCCTGGCACGGTGACCCCCACAGGGGACCAGGGGACCCCCACACACACACCGCCCTGGCACGGTGACCCCCACAGGGGACCAGGGGACCCCCCCACACACACTGCCCCGCCACGGTG